>NW_025776256.1:0-110404 GCF_021130785.1 Homalodisca vitripennis
TAAACGTTCCTCAAACCCGTCCACATTTAATCTATTTGTAAACCCAAATGTTAATTTTACAAAGAGGTTTCATGTAATAATTTTGTAAAGGAAAACGATAATTTAATTCCGCAAGAATGTTTTAAAAATTTACAAAGTACCTATTGTAAGAAAATTAAAATCGTATTGCTCTCGTACAACTTTACAGTGGTAAAAGTGTTTCTCGTGTCGATATAAACATAAATGGATTTAATAAAGAAATGTTCAAGAGACGTGAATGGGGAAACCATGGAATTGTTACTACGCAACAACCAAAAACTTAATACGAAGTTTTAATTATAAAACCTCAGTATTATAAGTAATAACATTGATTGTTCAATGAAATAGCAATTCCTTCACTTCAGAATTGTATAAAATAAAATTGGTTAAAACTTTCTTAAGTGTTTTTATGAATACAAATTTGGTATTTCTGTAAATGCTCGATATATTTTCAAATATTATTCAAATACCACAAAGATGTTGAGAAGCAACGCTACTGGTACAAATGTCTGAAACACAATCTTCAATACTGTAAGTACCCCCATGATTTCAATAATAGAACATAAGTAATATAATTGGGTTTATTTTATTTCTTCCCATATCCGCTAAATATTATTTTATCCTCATATCCGCTACAAATTTATGAGAGCTTCCTGTTTACATGAAAACCCCCAAAGATGATGAGTTTTAGAGACATTATAAAAAAATATAAACAAGGCAACCAATGAGGAATTTTTTTAAGATTTTCTAATCTCATAATTATGCGTGGCAAGTATTTTATATTATTCAATGTAATAAATCATGCTGATGCAGTTTATACAAATTAATAGACCAAATACTAAGACAACGAGTCAATTACTGTTGCCATAAAATATAAACTTTTTGATCAATTTTCTTGATTGTGCCAACAAGGCAAACACAGCGTTTGGGTCGAAACTATAATTCACTCTAAACAGGGCTGATACACGTGCAAATCCAAGTAAATTGTTTGCGACACCTCGGGTAACGGTCTAGTTTTCTTTATAATAATTTTGGCCGTTTACCGGATTTAAACCTTACTGAAATTATATATATGTAGTAGAGTGGTAAACGGAGAGAATAAGTACTCTATGCGAAATCAGTCTTTATAGAGGCTAGGGACATCTAAATCTTAACTAATAGTAAATTACATATATATACATATATAAACTTAAAAAATTGCAATTCTAACAAATACGAATATGCGTGCAAGGAAAAATTTTGGATCCAGCAAGTTATATTAGGTGTTAACTGATTAAAAATGTCATATGCATCATAGATATGTAGTTTGCTTAGAATGGAAACTGAACTGTGTAAAGATCCAAGATAACGGTAAATGACATAAGTTACTTGGAGAAATTGAGACTAATATAAATGTTTTAATCAGGTCCCTCTAGTCCGCCCCCCAGACAACTATACCAGTTTAGGGGGGTTTACTAGACATTTTTATGAATAGAAAATTGCTTTACACGCTTTTATTTCTGTAGTTAATATTCTCGGCATTCAGGTTGAATAGGTTCACTTATACGTTTGATTTTATTTAGCTATGGATTTCTCGATTTCGTGTTTCGTGTGAAATTTAGTGAACTTTTTTCCTGATATTTTTACAAGTAACAATAATTCAGACACTGTTCTTACAGTAAAATTACGTTTAATAGATATTATAAAACTTATTCATCTTTAAAATATTACATTTTAAATTTAAATGTGGCAATTGACTATTAAAAATATATGTAGAGCTGTTTCAGTAATAAAAGTTTACTGCTTTAATAATCACAGTAAGCGTTCTGCCTACATGAGCATCTTTATATTTTAATTGAGTGCATCTTTCCCACCACTGCACATTTCATAGCAATAAACCTTTGTATTAATTACTCATTGCTGTTTCAGAATAGGAAACGATATATTTGCCTGTTTCACCTTTAAGTGGGCATTTAAAATAATGTTTCACTTATTAATCACATGATCGCAATTGAAAAAAACTGAACGAATTTGGAACAAATTTTAGTAGTAATTATTCTTTCAATAGCTTTTTAGTAGTAAGATATTTAAATAGAGAATAAATGATGATGAACTGCAGTAAAATGGGACATAGATAATTATGAACTACACAAACACGTGCAATCTTTGTATATAAAGCAGTGAATATCAGACGTTCATTATCAACTACAGTCCCTGTTTTTGGGTAAGTTAATATAAGCTAACTTACCACTTTATTTTTAATAGTTGATACTGTAAACCAGGGTGTTCAACAATTAAAAACTACTAGTTTACCAGAAACCTTATCTTTGGAGGGCTTACATTAATAATGGACATCCTTACAGAATGATAGAATTCCTGTATATGTTTTATAAAGGGAAGTAGATGGTTTTAGTGTTGAGGCGTAAGCCTAAAGTGCCTTAAAAACTATATGATTAATTAGATTTGTTAGCTTTATGCCTAAACTTGCAACTAATCACATGATTAAGTTGTTTAATTGTTTGAATAAATACAAGACTCAATTTAAAAATTTATGTGTGTGTGTGTGTGTGTGTGTGTGTGTGTGTGTGTGTGTGTGTGTGTGTGTGTGTGTTTCAAACATAACTTAATAAGAAAAAGCTAAAAGCTTAATTTTTTTCGATATATCTCGAAGTGAGTGAATGCAAAAGTTAAAGTGAAGTTTTAGATATGTTACACACATAAAAATATGTTTCATGAATATCTAACAACATGGACTATTTTCAATTTTGTATTAGTAGTTTCTAGATTAAACAATATTTCTGGTCTTGCATTTGTTGCATGATACAGGTCATCTGCTGCCATTCATCTTTAAATTGGCACACCCAGAGCTTCAGATAGTTTCTGAAGCGTACATAAATACAGCTTTTGAAATTGGACCAGAATAATTGGTGTTAGAAAAATATAAACTATACATATTGAATTCCTTGTATATTTTTTAAGTTTATAGTAAGAATTTTAAAAGACATTTAAAAAAATGGCCCACTTATTGCACCTTTATTATTACAAAAGAAAGATTTTTCATAATTATTTAAAAGTTATTTATGGATTAATATGAGAGCCTTAACAAGCTCAGAGCATTTTCCAGCTCCAACTTCTCCCATTTTGAAATTATTGACGTTTATCTCTGTGTCGCAATGAAAACCATGATGTGGTATATTGTGCTAGTCGTGAGCCTCATCAACCGCAGACCTGTTTCCATCTGCTTCTACTCCAATTATGTTACTTACGACCATACATCTGTCTTTTGCAGTGAAACAATGATGTGGTCTGTAGTGCTAGTCGTGAGCCTCATCAACCGCAGACCTGTTTCATCTGCTTTTACTCCAATTATGTTTACTTACGACAATACATCTGTCTTTTGCAGTGAAACAATGATGTGGTCTGTAGTGCTAGTCGTGAGCCTCATCAACCGCAGACCTGTTTCATCTGCTTTTTAACTCCAATTATGTTACCTTACGACATACATCTGTCTGTTGCAGTGAAACAATGATGTCGTCTGTATTGCTATTCGTGACTCTCTGCATGGTACTGATGGAGGTTATCCCATCCTCTCAACTACCAGCTGAGGATAATGAAATGTTCGCCTTCCAAGATGGACAATCAGGAGACGGGGGCCGCCTGGTAAAAGAGATGTGAGTTTTGGTAGGTACTCAAATTTAGTAATATTAATACACACTAAGTACTCTTATAATATTATGGCATAATTATAAACAATAATATACCCCTGTGCAGAGCTAAATATCTCCTTAAAAATGTCTTGTTAAAAGAACTGAGCAAGATTTTACGAAAGGTGCTGTTAGAGTATTAAATTTTCAGTTTCTGAGGATAATGATATGTTCGCTTTTCCAGATGGGCAATCAGGAGACGGGCCACCTGGTAAAAGAGATGTGAGGTTTGGTAGGTATTAAAATTAGTAATATTAATACAAAACTAAGTACTTTATAGCATGATAGCGTAATTTCAACAATAACATATACAGTGCAGAGCTAAATATCTCCTTAACAATTGTCTTGGTAACAGAAATGAATTAAATTTTACGAAAAGACGCCGTAAGAATATTAAATTTTCAGTTTCTGAGGATAATGATATGTTCGCTTTTCCAGATGGGCAATCAGGAGACGGGCCACCTGGTTAAAAGAGATGTGAGGTTTGGTAGGTATTTAAAATTAGTAATATTAATACAAACTAAGTACTTTATAACATGATAGCGTAATTTCAACAATAACATATATACAGTGCAGAGCTAAATATCTCCTTAACAATTGTCTTGGTAACAGAAATGAACTAAATTTTACGAAAAGACGCCGTAAGAATATTAAATTTTCAGTTTCTGAGGATAATGATATGTTCGCTTTTCCAGATGGGCAATCCGGAGACGGGCCACCTGGTAAAAGAGATGTGAGTTATGGTATGTACTTCAAATTAGTAATATTACTACAGACTAAGTACTTTTCTACAATTATAGCATAACTTATACTATAATATAAATAGTGCAGAGGCTTATATCTTCTTAAAACTTTACTTATAAACAGAACTGAACTAAATTTTGCGAAAAAGGCGCTGTAAGAATATTAAAATTCCAGTTTCTGAGGATAAGATATGTTTCGCTTTTCCAAGATGGGCAATCCGGAGACGGGCCACCTGGTAAAAAGAGATGTGAGTGATGGTAAGTATTCAAATTATTAGTATTAATACAGACTAAGTACTTTATAATACGATAGCATAATTTTAAACCATAGTATAAACGGTGGAGAGCTTAATATCCCCGCAAAAATTGACTTGTTAACAGAAGTGAGCTAAACGTTACGAAGAGGCGCTATAAGATTCTTATATTACTTAGTCCTAATTAGATACTAAATTGAAGTATATTTTTTGTAAAATTTTTTAGCACTTGTAAGTCTATAATTCTTAAGAGGGAATGGGAACCTAGTTTACGATTACGTGATTGTCGGATAAACCTCATTCCTCAAGGTAAACGCATTACACCTATTCAGCTACGGTTAGTGTATGTTACGTTAGGTTATTAGGTAATGATAGATTTGGTTTTTTGTTTAGCTTACGTGTGATAACGTAATTTACACGTAGGTGATATTCTCTGCTGATTTACCAGCGCTGATAAATCCATATCTGGTAATGTTAGCTTCTCACTTTTGGAAAAACGTGAAATAATTAGCGTTTGATTTTTACTAACAGTTCCAAGTTCTTGATTTTATTTAAGCCCAACAATACTGCTCTATCAGATCATACTCAAGTAATAAGAAGGCTACACTTTTAATAGATTTGTTGTTATTTTACAGGAAGTTTCTTGCATGCTTACTGACTGTGATTCATTCCTTAAAATAACACATTATTTTTAATGGACAAAATCCTCATTACAAAATTTTAAATATCCTCTACAGGAGCATATTCTAATCTGATCGATGATAAATGGACTCTAAATCGTCCTGACGAGTTGTGAGAGAAGGCCTGATATAATTAAGTAAGAAAAGTTTTAAAACTCTTGGAAATCTCTGTAACTGAAATTGTATTGAAGTGATACTTCCCAAGTTCGTTGATGGTCCCACTAATAGTAATAATAATTTTGAGTTGCTTCGACCTAAAAGGAATTTATAATTTACGGGAAAATTCCAACCAAAATACGAATATGATAAATACAAAACAATTTAATCGCATATCACTTAATTTTAAAATTAAGGCAATCAGACGGTGTTATCTAAGTGATTATTTTTCACTTCTTATATAAATTTTTATTTCTAGTGTAAACATTTTAAAAATATCCTTCGTTAATAATATTCTGATCGGAATATTGTTGATCATGGTATTTATTTGTTAAAATACTATTGTGTTATGTTTGTAATTCTTGGTTTGGCTCCTGTTTCTATGTTTAATTAAATCAGTGTTATATATGATAAAGAGTTCTGGGATCTCAACAATTAAAAAATGAACACTGGGTTTCCTGTTTTATTTAAACACAGAACTACTTGGAAGGGAATTGAGGCAGATTAATATTATTATAATATATTATATAACTGTAATATATTATATTGAGAATCGCCTCCTCGTATCGGCATTGAAAAGTAATGTTTATCCAAAATACATATATAACTTGACATATGTAGCTTAATTATTAATTTAAATTGTTTTGTCAATTTTTCATTATATTACGTAACTCCTACTTAATATTTCTTTATTATATTTTTCTGTTAACACTAGCTTAATTCGTAAATTTTAAGGGAAATATAGCGATAAAAATTTAAATAAATTATTTATTATTCTTGTCTGAAATTTTTGCCTTTTTAAAATTCGTTATTAAATTTAATATTTAAGTTCAAATTTTATAAAATATTTACATAACAAAATTAGTTTTCATGTAAATTATAAGTGCATGATGTAATGAATCTCTGTTAACCCTTTTAAGACCAACTAACGATTTATTAGTAGTTTTGGTTTTATGGGTATAAGAAAATAATTAATAAACTTTGATTCAACCAAATTTTGACTCCACATCTATTGGTAGTTTCTTAAATTCACAATCATCTTTGAATTTAGTAAAAATTTAATCAACGGAGGAGTGGGGAAATGATAAATTGCGCAATTGGTAGCGCTAGCTCTCAGTTCGCGACCAACACGCGAACCGCGATCGCCAGCGCCAGCTGACTGACGCAGCCTGCCGAGTTTGTTTTACGTTTTTGTTCATTGTGTTTTAGACGATTATTGTGCTTTAAAATGACTAAAAGACATTTGAACGAGGATAGTATTGAAGATTTATTACAGTCTGAATTACAGAATTACAATCAAATTCTGGAAAAAAGTTGTATTAAACGTTTTTGGACGAATGGTTCTAAATTCGTATATTCTGTATAAACTAAATTGTTTTAGGTTAAGCCTATGACTAGATATCAGTTTGTTGTGTCATTTACTAGAGACATAACTGAGGAATGGCTACGGATGAAGACTCCCAGTGGTACTGGTGGTGGCAGTGATGCTCCAGACAACCAGCCGGCTGCCAGCTCTTCTACTCAAACTTATGGAATATTCAAGTTACCAGGGAAACAAGAAAAATGTTGTACTGTATGCAGTAAAATTTGTCTTCAAAGTGGTGGTAAAATGAAGAGATCCAGAACTGCCTGTGTCAAATGTAATAAAGCCTGACATGGAGTGTGCCTTACCAAACATGTTTGTTAGACTTTGTCAGCAGTTCTGTAACATTTCTTCTGTGTGCAAAATAATTTATTTTTAGTTTTTTAGTATGAGTAAGTTTTTAGAAATAGTTCTCATGAAACTTTCAAACTTAATAAGACCATGAAATAACTGAGTTAGATACAAAATATTGTTTCATTACTGCTTAATTGGCTCTGTCGTTAAGTTATCTTTTTCTGCTTCTATCTATTTTTTCTAATTTTTATCATTATTATTATTTTTCCTCGTATCTCAGCCATTTATTGAAGAAAAGTATTGAAATAAGTTGCAATCACCTAAGCAATAACTTGTAAATACAGGTATCTATATGTGTGGACTTTTCTCTTTTTTTAGATTACTATAAATTAATTTAGATCGTGGAATTAAGGGTGTAAACTCAAAATATGTGCATTGTGATAACTGTTAATTTTAAGTAACACGGACATCACCTATAATTTTAACCTAAGCTCTGAATTTAATTTTAAGACAAAAACTGTAACAAATATTTTCTAGTAACCCAATAAATTTCTAAGGAGCCAGTTTATTACGTCTACTAATAACTATTTTAATAACATACAAAACTTAAATTTGAACTTAGAACTAATGTAAATTGTAAGTCACCATGCGAGTTACTTTATCTGCATGATTGTCGAGTCGTTACGTTTCTCATATATATATTTATTGACCATCACAATGTTCCAGTTAGTGAGGAACTGATATGTCTGTGAAGCAGAGTGATGACTATATATTTACCTCAGTTTCCAACCGGAAAAGTTTGAGTTTCTTCAAAAATCCAGTTGGCAATTTACATTCTTTATTTTAAATATTTCCGTAAGAAATAAAGTTTATAGCATAACTACGTCATGGGCTTAATCAATACCACAAGAAACATTGAATAGCAATCGTTACTAGCATTTATTACTCGTATTTTAATAGGGGAAAATGTCATAACAACTAGGAGTGGGCATTATTTTCAAATATAGCATTTTTGCCTTTTTCTAGAGTAAAATTTTTATTAATAGTGTAAGTGAACCATGTATAGGTGACAAAGGAATCTAAGGAGTTGTTTCTATAACTGTATCATCACAATCGGCAAGTTATAATCTCTTGTAAAGTAAAAGAAAGCTCTGGTGGTAATCTCATAAACTAATTGAATAAAGTAAAAGATGTAGACTATGATTCTCCTCAAATCTGAACAACTTTTTTTAGAAATAATTGAGTTTAAACAAATTAACGCAATACGTTTTGAATTTTAATCCAAGGTCAGCTAAAATTCACTAGTTTTAAATTTTTAAAAGTTTTTACACTACGATATAATGCCTGAAAAATGTCTCTAAGTCACATTGAAGTAAATAATTCTTCTAGTACTCTTTTCATTTGTTATAAACTATGTGAGAATGGACAATAAAACATTTGGGTTTGGTAAAATAAGTAATTGTAGACTGATTTTTTCTGTACATTTATAGTACTGAAGGGATTAAAAACCATAAATAACAATGTTTTTGCTGACGCATGAAACATAATTATATGTTAATCAACTTAAGTATCACTACACAAGGAAATAAATTCATTGCAAAAGTCCTTAAAATTAAAATCCTCTTCACCGAAAATGTGTTATAATAACATTGCTTCACTATTTTTTTTTCTTTAATTGATAATCGCAAGACTAGAATGTATATAGCTTTGGGTAAAAATAATAGTTAGTAAAAATCTTTCAATTGTAAATAATTAAGTAAGTCGTCCATAAATCCTTGTCTCGATCCTGGTCTTCGCCATAGTACTCCTGGTGTAGACTTTCCACGCCCTAATGTCTTTGAACATTAAACTGAACAATTAATAAAGTCCTGGCCTTTATCAAGCTTTTGGCCATTGCACTTGTTTCTGGTCGCGTTTCTGCAACCTATCGTGGTGTAAGTTTAACCATTTGTATTTATATAAAGCTTTGTTATACATGTCCTTTGTTGTTTCCAACGATAAAAATTATGAATAGTACGTACACTGGTTTTTGTTTTGTTTTTGCCTTTACTTGCTTGTTTACTTCATGACTATTAATAACATTAAGTACATGTTATCATTTTATGTTCAATGAAATCTTATGCATTAAATATATTTCAATATTTATGGACGTTATAAACGTAACCTGAATTTTACTTTAAAAATTAATCATTTATAATATAAAGTTTTTCAACAATTCACCTATACTATGTACTGTTTCCATCATTTTAAAATCTTATACAGGAGATTTTTTGCAATTAATAAACTTTAAATATTCAATTTTTAATATAATTTTATTCGTGTAATATGGCCTGTAACAATTTTGAGAGAAGTTCAAAAGTGCACTGTTTTGTATACTACGTAAATTAGGTACGTAAAAGCAACAATCTGAAAAATCCAACTTTTTTTGTAAATAGACAAATTAGCAATACCGTAAACGGTCATATCGATAAAGATCTCAGGCTAATAAGTCTTACAGTAATATATTGACACATACAACCATAATCTAATAAAGGAACAGATCTTTAATATAGGGTGTTATTCAAATGTTTATATGGTAGGTACTCACATTAGTATATAATCCAATAACATGTATTTCGTTAAATTTTTGTTACTACATATGACTAATAAAAAACATTATTTCAGGTAGAACAACCTGATTTCAGATCAGAAATGATGGTACACCTATTCCTACTATATGTTTTGGTACAGAGAGGATGAAATACAGCACAAAACACAAATTATCAGTTCTATACAAAACGAACCTTAGAATGTTATAACTATAATATAAACTCAAGAAAAAAAAAAAAATCTGTATAACATGTTAACTGCTCTGGTACTTTGTATAAATATTCGTTAAAACTAAGACCTAAACTGTTTTAGGTAACAAGTGATATTGAGATCATAAACTGTGATTTTAAGTAATGAAATTACCTCATCCATGTAAGTCCTGGTCCTGGTCGTGTTTCTTGCCATCAAATAGTGTTCCTGGCTCTACTTCCGCGACTAGTTGTGAGTTGTACGAACTTTAAAAACGGTGCGACATTTCAATTTCAAATTATTAATTATAAAAATATTAAATTATCTACGTACATTGTTTCCATGGATATTAAATAATATGTTATGCAACCTGCTACGTGGATTTCGCCTGTTTTTCATATTGGTGACGTCACGACTACTAAAATTAAACCCATTTCTTGTTACGCCAACGCAAACATTCTAAGAAGACAAAGATGTAAATAAAATACTATAACACAAGTTTTAACATAATTTGTTCCCTGCCTCCAAATATGTGCTACATAATATTTATACATTATTATCCAGGGTTAATGTTTCAAATGACTTTTCGTACCATTGCTAATAATTATTCGACATTAACGTTCTTTTAAATATATAAATAAATAATATAACCAATCAATTAACACAAATGCATCACTAAAAATATGAAAATATATACTTATATTAAAATGTAAAAATTTTTGAAAATTCGTGAACGAGTATAATAGCTTAAAGTAAAACAGAGACATTGGAGAGTTTATTACGTATTATGTAAGCGTCTCAAGTAACAAAGACACATTGTCAAAGCATCTACATTGCTTTAATATCAAACACCTACAATTAATTCCTGAAAAAAAGCTGGAAAGAATAGAATCCCACAAATTTATATAACATTTCTATGTTGAATTAAGGCAATCTATTTAAGGTATTACATCAAGTAGTTTTATTAGAACACTACCCTAATTATTGTTAGTTGTAGGTTAATCCACATGAAGGTATACATGTATTTATATGATTCAATGAAACGCTTAGAGAATGTTGTTCCTTCCTTCAAATGAAGGAAACAGACAGTTTATTTATTACACACAAGATCCGTGCACACGAACCACAGATGGTGGATTCAGTATACGGGCGAATAACGCAACTGTTGATTTACTAAATATTATGTTTTTATTTTTTGAGTATTTCATAGAACACAGTCAAAAGTAAAATATCCTTATTGCTTAAACCAGTGACATAAGCCTATTGTTATTGAAAATTTAGTTTAGAATTTTGATTTCTTAATTGTAATAATATAGTTCAAAGTGAATTAATATAATTAAAGTAAATTTAGAAAATAAAAGTAACTTTTAGTATACATGTTTTTACCTACTTTCAAATATAAAATAGTATATATATATATATATATATATATATATATATATATATATATATATATATATATAATATTAATAAATTTAATATTTATAACTGGTTAAATGTATTTGGACTTTATCGTCAATTGAATTTTCAATTGAATTTTACAGATTTAGAGTACTAAATTACATTTAAAAACTCTTTACTTACTAATTTTTATAATTCAAAAATAACAACGATCTTATAAAATATTAAAACTGTGAATAATCATTACTTTTCAAAGAAACTTTTCACGTCTTTCTTAATTTTAACTTTGCACTTGTGTGTTACATTTTAAAATAAAATTAGGTTTTAAAAATTTTATTTATATTTTTTGTATACATTTCCGATCAAGTCAAACAATTGAAATCTTACACCACGAAAGTTTCAAAATTTAAAATACGTATCGAAATCTTCTGATATCTTTGTTTTATTAATCTGAAGAAATTACAGAATACAAATTGTAGCGTTGGCTTGTGAATGAAAAGCAGTATCTAATATAATGAGAATTAGAAAATGAAAAATATCCTAATAAACATTTTATTTTAGTATTCTTGTGCTGGTATTGTTGATGGGTCCTCATAAACAATTTTAAAGGTAGTATAAGCGTACACACATGCACGAGAGTGCTTTTAAAGCCGCTCGATTGTTTATTAAGCTAGTTAGCGATTTGTAGTTTAATGTTAATTTTTGTAGTATTTATAGTTTTTAACAAATTACTTTGACACTGTACTATATTGCATTACTTAAAATTTTAATTTAATTTCTTAAAAATTTTTGTTTTCTTATAATTCATAAATTATAACATCTTTTTTAAGATCATCTTTTAAATTTAAATTAATTTAATTTAAATTTCCATGGTAAACTACAATCAAAATTAGGGAAACATTGCTTTTAAATACAACATATTTTTAATTATTTTGCATATATAGGTAAAATGATACATTAATATAAGTTATTTTAGCTAACTAATGAAATGTTATTCTAATGAATTCAAGCTCAAAAACCAAAATTAGAACTAACAGTTATCCCTACAATGAAGGGTTTAATGCAGCTTTTACCATTTTGATTGGGTATCCTATTATTAATTTATAGTCTAGTGTTTTGCATAGTCATTTTTAACTACGTAATATGCAGGATGTTTATATTTTACAAATAATTTATTGATCACAGCCCTTTAATGCAAAAGTCAATTTAAAGCATGGGTAAGGCATCCAACATACGAGTATGTAGCATCTTGCACCTAAAATGAAAAAGTATACTACCGGCAGAATTTGTAAACGTTAAGAATTTTTGTGTCCTAAAAAAGAATGTTGATGGAATACCTATAAATGTTTATTTGGCGTAGAATAATACTCATAACATTTAACAAATTGGTACACATGTGTTTCTGGCTATATTATTACTTCTGAGGAAGACCAACTTTTATTGCCTTGGCAAATCATATAAGGGATTCGTTGAGAAGCCAATACATTATCTTATAACAGTCATAAGATGGAAATTTGCATTTTATTAGCTCATAAACCTGCTTTATCTCTTGAAGGATGAGCGGAATATCTAGTAAGACTGAAAAAAGTCTTTGCTTTAGCTTTTGTGGGAGTCAAAGAGGGAGAGTATGAAAGATTAAAAATTAAAATTTTCCATAAATCATATTTACAGTATCTATACACACTTAAGCCTAACTGTCAAATGTTGCGTTTGGTAAGCGTATATAAAACATCATAATATAGATACGTTCAGTTTACTTATAAAATATACTTATCTGAAGGTGATATAAATGTCATAGGTGTCTAACGGTCAGTTATAATTGTTTAAATCTAAGAAAAAAATAACTCTTCAGAACTATTGTTATTATATGTTTTGAGTTCAGGTAATAACCTCATTTAGACTTAATTGTTACCAAAAGGTTAACAAAATGACAAATACCACAATACAAAAGTCATCTACGCAATACCAAAGCCGAAGTGATGGTCTTAATAGTTATATAAGTGACCTTATACACCTTATACACGTGATTAATGAAATTCTGATTATTAAATCACACGTGCGGTCATTTAAAATTTAGAAATAAAAACTTACTAGTATTCCGTTTAACACAAAACTAACAAACCTCTGCTATGATATGTTATCCCTAAGATGGATCCTTTTCATGGACAATACACAGTTTTTTACGTACGTTTCACGTGTTTACCTTAATTTTCTCTCAGCAACTTTCCTTCTTTACGTCTACACTAGTTCTAACATTAAACCGATTTTCTGGTTATGTGATTATCTAGCTATATAAATACTATAGAGGCAAAAATATATGTTAAAATATACTTTAAATGTGATTTCTGGCTTAGGTTATGATGTATGTGATAATAGATCCAACGTGTTTTAGTTACTTTGAAAAAATATAAAATATTAACCCCAGTACGCTATAGGTACAAAGTAATTAAAGTAGCCGAGAAAAAAATTTTAGCAGCTTAATCACTATTATTATGATAGCGATAGATAGTGAGAGTATACATTGTGATTTATTATTAATAAAACTAAGTACCTTGTAGTTTCCTTGTAGTTCCTCGTCCTGCTCCTGGGCATCGCATCCTGTTCCTGGTGGTGATTCTCCGACTTACTGCGAGTTTAACTACCTACTTTTAAACAAGTATACTGAACTAGGCCTATCCTACAAAATAAAAAAAAAACTCAAACCTTTCCCTTAGAGTTTCTACGGAAATATTTAATTTTAATAAATATTACTGCTAGGTATGTTTCAGCTGTATCATTGATTTTTATTCCTATATGAAATTACTTATTTTTAGGTCACATCTTTTACCAACATTCAACCGACCAACACACAATACTTTTTATCAATTCACATTATCTGATTATAAATAATTATATTCTTTGCAGTCAAACGTGGAATAAAACATAATTTTAAGGACTTTTTGTCCGTATAAGGTTATGATGAGTGGTATAAAATATACAGGGAAAGTGTTCTATGTGCCGTTTACTCTGTTGTTCATTTAAATATACTAACCTACGTTCATTTCAAAATTATGGTATCGTTTAATTCAGGTAGTCTATAATACAGAGAACTTTACAATTTTCTTACAAAATTACAGATATTACAGATTTCATTACATGAATGCAAGTCGCTAATGTATTTATGTAAAATCTTACCTAAGAATATTGAAAAGTGTGTTACTTTACATAATATTGTGTATTTTAGAGGATCAATTAAATTAGCTCAAGCTACAACACAACACCGCCTTTATGTCTTAAATATATATGGAGATTTATTCAAATCATTCTATTCACGTTTATTCTATATGAGATTAACAAATTATACTGGAGTATTTTATTATGCAAACAAGCAAACTATACCAGGAGTAAGATGATCTGAATGTTCTAATTACGTTCTGCTCATAGTTTTAGAAACGCAACATTATAATAAATGAGTTGATTTATAATGATACCTTTGTTGATACCTTGATACCTTTCACCACAGCTAAGCAATGTTTACTCTGTAGGTTGCAGCCTCTAACACTATCCTCCGAGGTGGCTTCTGTGAGGATCCTTCGTCAAGTGCTCATGTCCCGTAATCAGGCCCAATACTAGAGAAGACAGTGGTCTATCTAAGGAGAGAAGAACAGACTCTACCCTGGTGGAAGGTAACCAGAAACAGCCTACTCATCCTGAGATGATGGCTGGATGAAATCACCATCTTCTCGCATTTACGGTTTGAACCCATATCGGGACGGTAAAGGATACCCTCCTAAAAGCAACCTTCGTCATGTCACTTGTGTATGGAACACGGACTGAGGTCACTGTAGTTGAATATAGAAGGAAGAAATTCTTCCTAAAGTAATATGGAGTAATTAAGTTATTATCCCAGTAGTTGTGCAGAAGTTGCTCCATCTTCTATTTTTTCAGGGAATTCGGTTTTGGCCTATGAGAGAAAATATAGTTATATAAGAAATATGTCATCTTTATTTTATTTTATTCAAAATTGATTCAAACAAATATATATTTTCACTGCGATAACTGATTTAATGAATGAACAGCCACACACTGTGTAACACACATGTTATGATTCAAACAAATATTGTATCAACCAGTATTAAAATTACATTACGCATACAACATTTGGACGATGTTAATACAGTTGACCATTTCAAAACTTAAATCTTTGTTAAACTAGTATTAACGTCTATTTTGCTAACAGATACTTACTGTCTGTTATTAAAACTACTCCTGGTCTCCGCCTTAGTAATTTTATCGCCAATAAACTGACCGGATATGAGCGCTTCGCCGTCAGGCAGCAAAGGGTAATTGCACAATACTTCACTTTAACACCAACTGCTTGTGTTCTATATAACGAGAAAGTGTCAATCTCGGATTTGAAATAAAGAAAGCTAAGCATTTCTTAATTGAACCGTAAAATCAACTTTTTCCCATTAAAGTTGTAAATAAGTAATACTAATGGACGAAGAATAAAAAGCCAAATTTACCTAGCTACTTATTACTTTTAAAACTTCATTTTCTTTTTCATTATTACTGAAAAACATTTAGACTTTAGTGTCGTAACCGAAGAAGTTATAATAATAATCATGTCATGGTTATAATGTTTTATAGTAAAATAAAAATTAATTCTATTATAATTTATAAATATTTACTAAAGAAACTACTAACATGATAGTACTGAAAAATGGTTATGTCAGGGTTGTTAATGACACTATTTAAATAAATAGAATATGATTTGGAGGTATCCCTTTCTTTCAAATTAAAAGTACAGTTTCTGAACATCCTACATTATTCTCCCATAACTCGGTATGTATGTAGTTTTTCACTTGTCAATTTTTAAATTTTTATTAGTTTTAAAGGAAAGTTACAGGTTTGCTCACTAACCTCTTCACCTCCTTCCAAACAAATAAATCGAGAATGAAAATTTATCTTTAACCAAAATTATCGCAAATTTAATTTTATTTTAAATGAACTCTCATTTCCCCCCACATTTCTCATAAAATCGGTAATAAAATACTTCCCTCATCTTGATAGAATATCAATGGACATGTCGTTTACGATATGATATGGTTTAAATAAAAAAACAAAACATATAAATTAATTTTTAAGACCCTAAAATATTTTTTTCTTCATGAAAATACATTGTTCGTAGATTCTCTGAACATAAATGTTAAACAGAGACTCGTAGTTAGTTAAAATAAAACAGTTTTCGCAACGTTCTCATTGGTTTAGCCATAGACTATATGTAATATTTCTACGCACTTTACCATTAATATTATTAAATTAAAAGGACTGAAATAAGAACTCGAATAGACTTTGCAAATAATTTACGTGGTGTTACATGGTTGCTGGAAGAGCATGGAGTGAAAGAGAAAGGCTCTAGTTTATAAGAGATGGATGATGCTTTTATGTGATTGGTTAAAACGATCGCGAGATTGGTCCGCCAATGCAACGTTTATTAAATAATTTCATGATTTGTAATACCAATATAATTGATGAACCAGAAATATAAATGTTAATAAGGAAAATAGTAAAAGATATAACAATACATTACACTATGTTACTGTGATCGCAACAGGTACCTTAACAAATGTTGGATAATGGATTGGAATAATATGATTATTTTATATTTTAACGAATGTAACTATATTATTTGGACAGAACACGTGTCTGTGTAGAACCATATTGGTATCAATTAAACATTTATATCAAATAATACATTTTTAGCTTGATTCTACTCTATACATAAATTCATATACACAAAAGTACTTTTCCAATATTACGGCACAAATACAAACGGTTGCCAAACCACTAAATGCAATAAAGGTGTGAACCAATAGGATATTATTCATCCGGTCACACTCGGAATCGACACATATTCGCATCAAACCAATAACTATAAACCACTGTTGTTATTTTTATTGTTGATTATTAACGTTACTAATTATTTGCGGTAATTAACTCAACAAAATTGGTTATACTGTGGCGATTGCTTTACAGTGTACAAACAAAAAATAAAGGTATAATTTAAAATCGATGGATAAGAATTCATAACATTTCAGAGTAACCAATTTATAAGTTTGGCCAGGTACTTAACAAGGGATCTAGAATTTAGTCTATTAATTATAAAGGTTTTATTAATATTATTTGTTCAAGACCAAAATAAGCTGCTCGTAAAGTGAGTTCTTCTGTTTGTCAGTAAAACCAAATATATTATCTCATTCTTATTTATCATGGTAAGTAATAAATAATTTTCAGACGTAGGTCATATTTAAGGTCAGAATTTAATGTATAATTAGAAAGCAAATTAAGAAATTATATTTATCAGTTTATCCATAGCACTAACATAGTTTAAAATTATATGTAATAACATAAATTTTGTTGTAAACATATTTTGATTTTTTATGAAAGTAAAAAATGTATCGTTGTTTACAACGACAACAGACACCGTATCGTTGACCTTCCGACTGTCCGTCTGTGCGATAAAGATCCTAGAGGCCAAGATGAGAGTCTAGTAGGGCGTACTCTGGAGGAATTTTCAGAAAAATAATAGGCCTATATCGTCTATAAGGTACCAAAAGAAAATCCAGTACAATTGTTTAAACAGCTTTCACGTGAAAGTGTAACAAACCAACAAACTCACTTTCACATTTGTAATACCCGTATTAGTTGTGATAAATCACATTCTATGAAATCCATTTGTTGTACTATCTGCATTTTACAATCCGATGAATATTGAAAGCAAATAATATTTAAATGAATACATTAACATGACATGGCGGCTTTTATAAATATAAGAAAAGCTTCGGTAATTATTTTGTATAAAGTTAAAAGTAAAAATTTAAACTTTTATTAAAAACTCGATTATTAATGGTGTAAAAATTAAGAACTGTTTAGTTACGGTTAACTACCTCAAGGTGCAGCGCTATCATTCAGACGTTTTATTGGCTGTGAACCACTGGTACAACAACAACAACCACTGGTGGAACAATATGAGGATCCTATTTCATTCGGAAGTGGGCTCTCAGAAGGAAGTAAGAATCTTGTACTTATGTTTGGTATTTTACAAATAGAAGTGTATTGCAGACTTGAATTTCTAATACGAACTAGATTTAGATCCTTTATTATTAGTAATTCGTTTGCATTTGTATAGATTTAGTATTTCATGTGAATTACGCTGTTTTGCTATCAATAGCTGTTTGATATCAACTTACATCAACATACAAAGACTGGTAGCCTAGAGATACTATTTATTTCACAGAAAGTTTACTTTTATAAAACTGTACAACTCGTTAAAGAAAGAAGTGAATAAAACGTATTGAAATCTTAATCTTGGTCGTGTAAGCTATAAATGATGAAAACAGGTGAAATGAGTTGGAGAGATGAAAAAATACTCGGGAGAACACGGACGGACGAGTAATCAAGCGCGGAGAGCTGATGGCTTAATTTTCTGTGCAAAAACTGTGCAGTCATCAGAACTGTTACCTTTATGTCTGAGCATTCTGCTGTTGGTGAGAACTGAACTTAGAAAAAATCCAAGAGATCTTTTATTAAAGTTTAGAAGTTTTAATGTTGCAATTGCTCAGAAAATTATAGTTTACTTTGACAATTTAATTAACCTATGGTCTTCCACCGTGTTAGTAGGAGCAATGCCATTATAATCAATGGTTAATTGGCTGAGCTGTAGCGAATCCCTTCATTCCTTCGGCTGGATAAACTTTATGTCTGCCTATCTGTTTTTCTGCATAGTTGTCCTTGGATGATAGCAACATTGAATTAGATGTAGCAGCATTGATTAGAATGATATTAAATGGGATTTCCCTTATTTTCATTGAATACTTTTCCATTGGTCTTACGGTTTAAAATAATGATACGGAAATAAACAGAGTAAATGAATTTATTAGTACAGTGAACAAATTATATTACACTAATACAACACGAAGTCCAGTCTTCGCAAATCACATATTAAACGTAACTTTAATACCTTCGTAAATGTCTAAAATATATTATGTTCTTTAAGGAAGCGTCTGATTTATTGGATTTGTGTTTGGATCCCTATTGAGCCCAATCTTGACCCTTAATATTGGACTGAAAACCGTCACATATAATTCATAGTAACAATTTTAAGCCGTTTTAACCAATTTTTTTCTCAAATAATTTTTTCCAGCTAGTGGTTGTGATATCCCCTAGAATCATACAGCAAATTACTCACTAGATATTATGATTGTTGGTAATATATGTTGATTTTATTCCTATAGTTTAATATGCACGATATAAGGTTTATATATATATATATATATATATATATATATATATATATATATATATATATATATATATATATATTCTATATATAAGTATAGATGGGTAGTATAGAATGTAGAATTATAACCCAAATAACATATTATCGTATACAAATACTTTTGGGGCTAAGAGAAAATTTTTTTAGTTTATCATTAGAAAAATACAAACTTCTTCATTGAAGGAGTACTACTCCAAATTGTCTTTTAACAATTCCCATTTATTAAATACTTTGTTGTTTTATACCTTATCAATAATAACATTTTTCTATTTACTTTTTACGTTCAAATAGGTTTCTACGTTTATTACTACTCAGCGATTGATGAAACAATACTTACGATTGTGTATTAATTAAACCTATTTAAACTCTCCATAAGAAGAACGCTAATATAGAAGAGATCTGGATAATATAAGAGGCTCCCAATTCAATAACATATATCTTATTAATTTATTCACCAAAGATGTTTATTTGAGCGCCTTTATACGAGTAAGTATAATTCACTTTAGACAGTTGATAGGAATTTAACCGTATGATGTTCTCACTCTAAGCGATTTGGAGTTTACCTTTTGATTCTTTTAATAAATTTATCTGATAACGAGAAATGTTATTTGTTTGAATGCCATTTTAAAATTACTATTTGATCTTAAAAAACCAAACAAGGCTTATTGAATAGCTAATATAAAACGATTCTACAGCCCTTGAGTTGATATTTATTACTATCTAATAAATTAATGTAGCTCTCGTAAAAATATAATCAATGTAGGTTTGGATTTATCAATAATCAATAATGCCAAACATACCAAAGGTACTGTTAAAGACTGGAATGTTTCGAAATAGATATGTATGTGTCAAGACCACCGCATAAACTCTATTTATGACATGAAAGAGTGTGATTGCCATCACCTTTGGACCTTTTAGTAATATGATCAATGTGTAAACTTGATTTACCAACCTCACTGACAAACACTTAAGTAATTATAGAATTCTTCTAAAATTATAAAACGTCCTTGATTACGTCTGGTTGTTCGAAAGTTCGAACTAAGTTACAAACAGTCTACATCTCTCTTGCCTCTTTCATGTCAATATTTTTTTTCATTTTCCTTATTTACAGCAAATATATAGGATAAAGATAATTTGCCGTATTTACAGCAAATATATAGGATAAAGATCATTTACAATGTGTGACACATATTGCATGCAAAAGAGAGAATGATCAATTTATGGCTAACAGAACACTACTCTAAATCAAAAAAGACAAACCAAGTACGATTCCTCTAAGGCGAATTTAGAATCTGTTCAGAGAATTCTAACATCATAATGTAAGTCATGTGAAGCAAAAGTAAATTAAATTAAAAACACACGCAAATTTTAGTATAAAGTATATACATGAAATAGAAATGTTTAACAGTTTGATTAGGCTTTATCTAATGAATATGTTTTTGTATTGATAATATACCCCACTTACAGCAAAGCCAAAATAAAAAATAGTGGTTCAGAGTCTAATAAAACAATCAAGATTGCAAGAAATACAAACATTTTTTCTAAATAAGAATACAAACGTACAGCACTAAACAGAATACAATAATTACAGAACGCTAACAGACTATAAATATGATTTTTTAAAGTATAAGATGTGCATGTAATAACGGGACATAAATGGTTAGTGACAAAAATGTTTATACCTATATTTTAAACATTGAATTTTCAATATCATTGACTATAAACAACAATCTTTTTAAAGATTTACCAAACGAATGAATGATTGTGTGATTAATTACCTTTTACTTAAGGTGGAATACGGTTAAACATTCGTGGTCCTACAAAATTTATTTTTCTATTAACATAAAATTGGTACTAACTTTTCAGTTGCTTCAGAAACAACACATAATCACCAGACACGTTGAACGGAGTATACACAGTTGACCGAAAAAATTTTAATTATATTAATTATATTAGAGCAGATTAGTTACCTGAAGTTTCAAAGATTACTTGCAACCATTGTGAACTTTGCTAAAATTGAATTAAATCAGAAATACGCAATAACTGATATTTAAACCATGCACTAAATTATCTGTATTGACCTAAAGAGTAAATTTGCTAAACATTAGTGTATCGTTAAAATGCGCTCACTGGTTATTAATTTTATATATTTAACAGTTTTATGTGATGCGGCAAAACTCGTTCCAGTGTTTTAGTGAATGTATTGATGTAAAAACGTTCTTACACGTCTCTGTCACTGCATCAATCCATCTTAAAATACAGTTTATTGTCAGTCCTTAGTTTTTTACCTTATCATAATTAGGTAGGAAAGTTCCATCTACATCAACGTTACGTACAGATGTAAAATCGATCAAAGTTTGGTAATGAGATATCATAATTGGTTTAGTTTTTCCTGGTTTAGTTTAAGTCTATGTTTACTAGTCCAGTCCAGCATTTTGTTGATAGGCCCGGAACTCAATAACCACGATAACAATTTAGTCATAATATCCAATAAAGCCAAAAATTAATAGTCTCTTGGGAATTTTATATTTTTTAGTACTTTTATTTTATTTACAGTGTTAAAAAATGAGTAAAACCTTTATAATAATAGTTTAATCAGCAGGTTTTCCAGTCGAGTTATAAGTTATAAGCAAAGAGATCCATTATTCTCGACAAACACTCATTCTATTTAGTTATGAAACAGAATTTTAATTTTTTCTAAATTTTAAGTTACAATTAGAATGTAAAATATTTAAAATTGACAATGGAATATAATTTTAATCGCCCTTACTTATAACTTTAATTGGATACTTTTATTTATTCTACAAAGAAAGAGAGCTCTAGTGTACGTTTTAGTAACAAACCGAATGATGCAAAATGTATAGACCGTATTTTCTTACAAACCTTTATAAAACTGTATTTAATATTTAAAATTTAACACGAATTAGTAAGGCAATACTAATTTAGCAGGCTAGGACATATTAGTTTAAATTAATTTTCAACATTTAGTCTTCTAAAACGCTTAAAATATTGCTTTAAACAATTAGTGAAGAAATACTTCTCACAAACAGCTGTATATTTTTTATAAACTACATACAAGATTTAAAAAAATCAAAATTGATTTGTTGACAAGGAATATTGTTGATCAACTATTCTCCCGGGACTCTTTTGTTACGGAGAGGATTAATAACAGCTAAAACTAAATCTTCCATATACTCATAAATGAAGTGACATTAGTTAAAAATTACAATCCTTACATACTTCGAAAGAATTAGAATGAAATAATCAACCAATCAATACAAAATTAAAACTAGGATGCTGTGGTTAAGAAGAAATAGTGAGAGGGGAAATCGTGATGTCTAAATGTTAAAATTACTCAGCCATGTGAGTCCTGGTCCTGGTTCTGCCTCTGGCCATTGCATGGTGTTACTTGTAGTCCTCCTCTGTGTGCTGAGTTAAATGATTATTAAAGAAGTTGATATTGATAAAATTAGTATTTTACTTTGATGCCATTGCACCTATACGTGTTTTGTTATCTAAAAAATTAAAACACTTTTTACCTACTGAGATAGAGATAAACTTACATACGCACTTAACAATGATGAAAATCAAAGTTTGAAGATATAGTAAAGAAACTTACTGATGGAAAAATTCACGTAAAAAGCACATTGTTCTTTAAAACCAAAAGAGCTCGCTAAAAAAGCTACGTATTTACTAGTTTTGAGACAGTAATTATTAATGTTTAAACAAGCGGACTTTACTTCAGCACGCAAAAGGTTTGTATGAGCCCTTTACTTACATGGTTGTTCCTTTCTGAAATAGGGAATACGCTTACTAGCAAACAAATGTATCCTAATACCTGTTGGTTAAGTTAGATTAGGTTGAATGTAACAGTTTGAGGAAGATATAGAAGCACTGTGAGGGCTCTGCACGTTTATGTATTTTCTGCTCGAATGACGTTTATACTTTCCTCATTATAATGATTTATTTACATGATTTTATGTTACGGTATCTGATGTTTAGCCTATTATCTATAGTAAATAACATTAGCTATATTATTATCTAACATAGGTTGTACACAGTAAATGAAAAAACAATATTTTTTAGTAATGAAACACAACCACATGAATGCGCAAAAATTTACAATTCCTATATTAATTACAAAAGGCTGAGGATGTATAAGGCATAAGATGGAAAAACAAAATGTCTTATAATACCTTATGCTTTGCAAAATTACACATTAACATATAAAACCATGTGTTATTGCAAGGAAAATAAAGTTATTAAATTCGCTGACCAGTTAAGTGATAATTATTTCTTGTAATTTAATCATAAAAATAAAATAATTTTAATGGAAAATATTCTGAAAATAGAAATGTTCTCAGTAATTTATTTAAATTAATGTTCCACTGTAGCCACAAAAATGACGTCAAACTATACGAAACTACATAACTTATCATTATTTAAAACATGTTCACCAAGCTCCTCCACAGCAATGTATTATATTTTATCATGAAATAAAACTATTTTATAGTGAAATGAAGCCTATATTTTGGTTACAATGTAATCTAACAAGGTTTTCCTGTAAATATATAAATTCAATTGTCTACTACGTTTCTTTTTTAAGGAGGAATAGAGCTCTGGTAGATATATCGGTAACTAATATAATAATAAAGTAAAATTTTGAAACCATATTTAATTTCAAACATGTAATAGTCCGTTTTAGGAATTATTGAGTTTAAACAATTATACATCATTAAATAATAAATTGTAATCTTCATTAATTAGCATTCACTAGTTTCAACCTATTGCCTATATTTACCCTACTATAAAATGCAAAAAAATATCTTTAAGACGTCTATAAGACAAAAACTTTTTTTAGTAATCTTAACGCTTGTTGTCAATTATGTATGAATGAGTCACAAAAAATGTGTGAGTATATCTAACTTAAAGACATTTTTAACCGATTATTTTTGTGCACTTATGGTACAAAAGGATTTTTGACAGCCAAAATTAAAGTTTTTCCTATTAAAGTAACAACAAACTTAATTTTTTGATTATGTTTCTTTTTATGAACTAAGATATAAACTGATTTAAAAATTACTTAAATATTTAAATTCAATTAATTGTAAACGCGTTTTCATTCCATATGAACTGTTCCTCTAATTTTGGCTCTTTTAGTGTCAAGAAATGTTTTAGGATATTCAAACTACCTCTAAATAATAAAAGTAACTCACCTATAAGCCCTGGTCCTGGGACTGGTTATCGTAATCCTGGTGGTTATTCTCGGACCTGCGTGTTAAATATAAAATTGAAATATGAAAAAATCCTGGTCCATGTCAAACTTCTGGCCTTTATATTTTGCCTTTCGTGATGCTTCACTGATAATTTGAGAGTTACCGATTTTCGTAAACAAAACTTTGGAATAAAAAAAAAATATTTTAATAAATGTCCTTTGTTGTTTCCATGGATAATAAATATTGTTACACTTGTTTACGTTATGACTACTATATTGGTATTAAACTATGTTTTGTCATCTTATACCCTATACACACATACAACATCAACACCGGCTTGAGAAAACCATTACACAATGATCCTTGATCAGACATTAGTTAAGAATGGTAATTGAATAGTTTTTCTGAACTGAAATCAATTGTTCCACTAGCTATTATATAAGTGATGTTGTATATACTAGTTTACGTTAGTTAATATACAACAGTTTGCCTATATTTCTTGTACCTATACTAATATTTTGCGTGGTGCTACCTTTAAATAAGTTATTGTGTTTTTCTCATTGCAGGTTTAGTAGTTGGATTTCTTTTGTAGTATCATACAAAATGCGTACTGTGATGACATTTTTACAGTAATTAATGGCTATTGTTAATGAATGATAAAAATCCACGTTATTAGTTTACAAGCGCCTGTAGTTATATTTCTACTCAATTTAATAATTTCTTTCCTTAAAGGAACATATATAGAAAGGCAGGACACATTCTTTTTAAGTTTTTGATTCATGTTTTGTAATGTTTTTCTATTTTGATATTAAATAATGGACCTATGTAACAGCCTAAGTATATTTACAATATATTACGCTTGATTAATCATAAAACGTTTCAGTTATGGCCAGCAGTACTGACAAGTAGAGGAATATTTTAATCACCTTTTACTTTTAAAGGATGAAATTGAAATCAGGTATTAGATTTCAAAATTTTTTCATGGCAGGTTTTCATACCCAAATACTTAAAAATCTTAAGTAAATAGATTATCATAATTATCATAATATAAATTGTCAAAACATCTATTCAAATTCTCGGAAATTTATTGATACTATTATTCAATTTACATTCCTAACGAATATCTAATCACGGGTGGTCATCTCAAGTAGGTATTCACCTGAAACCAAACTAAAGCTATCGCATATCCTGCACAACTACTGATATTTCGTCATAACACCGAAAATGATTATTACTTAAAGGTGAATAACTCAGTTTTACAAGCGACAAATGAGTCCTAATCTTATTTGAAATTGAACATTGTACATTTAAAGTTCTGTGGAAGAGCGCTCTGGTGTAAACTCCCGTAACTAATTAGGTAACTGAAACGGTTACAAATTATAGACCATATGTGTATTTAATAAGTTCCACTCCTTGTTTTGAAATGTTAAATGTATTACATTTTATTTGGTGTAGTTGCGCGTTCTTAATCGTTGCTGGGTTTCATGCGCTAGTTTAACTTACTTGTGAATATTTAATAACTTTCTACAAAATGCCGTAAGGATTGCTGTGTGACATACGTAAGAATATACTTCTCATGAAAAACTATAACATTTGTATCAAGCATGCACAAACACGTATACAGGGTAACAATTGCCACACCTTGCTCACGTCTATCAGGACCGAAGTGGAGTGGTGCTTCCTTCCTATAGCTTCATTGATGTTTTTCAGGACTCTGCGAAGCTGAAGGGTGGTGGAGTGGCCGGTGCGGAAGCAGAATTGTTCTGTCCTGATAGACGTGAAGAACTCCTCAGGGAATCTCGCCAAGACGATCTTCTCCAGAAACTTGGAGAGCACAGGCAGGGAGATCGGCCTGTGGTTCTCCGGGAAGAGAGGGTCCTTGCCGGGCTTGGGTATCATGATCACCTTGGCATCCTTCCAGGTGGTCGGATAGTAAGCCAGGCGTAGGCATGAGTTGAAGATGCAGGTGATCGTGACGATTACCCAAGCCAGCAGGTTCTTCAATGCTAGAGTTCCTAAGGAGTCCGGGCCAGGGGCCTTCTTCGGGCGAAGGCGGCGAATATGGTCTTGCACTTCAAGTGTAGTCACAGTGGGCAGTAGGTTGTCTTCGTCAGGTTGGTATTCCTCCAGGAAGTTTTTCAATCATTTCGCACGTGTCCTCGTCGTAGACATCCGCGAGTGGGGAGAATTGGTCTTCCATGGTGTCGGCGAAGGCCTCTGCTCAATCTCCAGGGGAGTAGACAATACCACGCTGTCCATGAAGTGGTCGGTTGGTCTTCTTCTCCCCTCGAAGTGCCCTTGAGATTTTCCAGATGCCACCGACACCACCGTCAGCTTGATGTTCCACAAAGTCATCCCACGCAGCCGCTCTGTGTTCAGCCAGGAGAAGAGAGCACTTCCTGGCCTGGCGGTTGAAGGTCTGCTTGGCGTGGGGACTGCTGATACTCCCTTCGCAGCCTGCGACGAAGGCGAATCTCCTCTCTCAACTCCTCGGGTAGAGGTGGAGTGATGTCCGTCCGGGAGAGAGGAGATGACGAGGCCGTCATAGCTTCTTGGAGGATGGAAGTCAAGTCGTGTACTTGTCGGTCTAGCTGGCCGGTGACTCGGCAGGAGTTGGTGGTGGCCGATGTCTGTCAGCGAGGTGGTTTACAAAGTGGTGCCAGTTGTTCTTGGTGGGACGAGTAGGAGGATTTGATGGCGCTCCGTCGCCCGAGAGGTCGAATACAAGTAGCACGTGGTCTGACGAGAGATCAGACACTGCAAACACCTCGATGTGTCCGTCCAGCGAGCCAGCTAGACCGATGTCCAGTATGTCCGGGAGGTGCCGTCCATTGTGATTGTAGTGCGTGGGCTCCTCAGGTGTCAGTAGTTGGATGTGGAGTCGGTTGTCTAGGAGACAGTGGAAACTTCTGCCGTTGGAGTTGGTGTTCCAGCATCTCCAGTCCAGATGCTTTCCATTGAGGTCCACAGCAACAAGTGCAGGGGAACCAGGACGCAGCAGGGTATCAAGGCAGCGGGTTTGCAGAGTGTTTCTAGGTGGATTGTAGACGGAGGCAATCTCCAGTTCGGCTCCGCTGTAGTGGATGGCAATCCGGGTGATCTCAGCTCCTGGGGCAGGGACTGCTGCCAGGAGACGATGGGTCACTCGCTGATGCACTATGATCGCCGAGCCTCCGCCGGGTTAGTTGTAGCTGCCTATCGGTGCGGTATATCTGGTAATTGGGGATATTGAAGCGATCTGTCGCCCTGAGTCTCCTGTAGAAGAGCGATGTCCACATCCATTTCAGTTAGTAGCTGACCGAGTTCCAGCCGCTTGTTTGCCAGCCCGTCGGCGTTCCAGCTGACAACTCTCAGTTTACCCATGGACGGTGCCGGACAACATGTCCATGAGGCGTGACATCAACGCCACTATACAACAAGTACAAGTCGCTGTGACTGTGGGGGCTGGATCCCCCACTTCTCTCAAGGCCTCTGCCGGTTTGGCTTTTGCCTTGTGTCACAAGGGTCAAAGCCCTAGTAGCTTTCGCTACCTGTCAGTGTTATAGTAATGTGGAGTGTAGTCTTGTAGTTTGGTTTAGTCGTCCATTGGAAGACGGAGTTGGGGGACCTCCTGGTCACGTAGATGACGGATGTGTTCCCACGGCGAGGATTCTGCTGCTTCTTCAAGGGTTGAAGTAAGTCCATCCACGAAGCTTCTGATCGTAGGGACGTTGGCCGATGCTCTGACCACGGTGTTTCTTACAAACCAGGGCGACCCAGTGGCCCGCCGGAGGCACCTACTCTGGACTGCGAGTAGTTTTCTCCGGGCGGACTTGCAGGTGAGGTGATACCATGCTGGAGCCGCGTAAGTGATCACTGGTCTGGTCAGAGCCGTGTAGAGCAGGACCTTCGTCCTGGTTGGCAGCTTCGTGGAGCGGAGCAGTGGGCCGATGCTAGCAAAGCCCTTCCTTGCCAGTCCACAGATCCTCGTGACGTGGGGAGTGAAGGTCAGTTTGCTGTCCAGGAGTACCCCCAGGTACTTGACCGTCGTCTTCCAAGGAATGTTGTCCCCGTTGAGAGTCAGTTGTCGGCCATCCGCTTGCCTCCTTGACCTTGTGAAGTTGATCGCTTCACACTTGTCTACGTTGACCTTGATCCGCCATTTCTCGCACCAGGGCTCCAGTAGACCCAGCTGCCGCTGCATGTACACTCTGGCCATCCTCAGGTTTGCAGATGTGGCCGTGAAGAGTGCATCATCGGCGTACAACGACAGCTGCACTCTTGGAGCAACTGGGATGTCGTTTGTGTACCACAGGTACAGGATCGGGCCGAGCACTGACCCCTGTGGTACACCGGAGGAGACCGGACGAGTCGTGGAGGTGGATCGGGCAACGCAGACGGAGAAGGTCCGATGGTGAAGGTAGCTGCGGATTAGCCGGAACATCCTGCCAGGCAGCGGGGACTCTGTGAGTTTGTACAGTAGGCCGTCGTGCCACACTTTGTCGAAGGCCTTGCTCACGTCTATCAGGACCGAAGTTGAATGATGTTTCCTCTCCACCGCTCCAGAGATGTAGTTTAGAACTCTGCGGAGTTGGAGGGTGGTCGAGTGTCCACTTCGGAATCCGAACTGTTCAGTCCTGATAGACGTGAAAAACTCCTCAGGGAACCTCGCCAGCATGATCCTCTCGAAGATCTTGGAGAGTACAGGGAGTAGGGAGATGGGCCTGTGGTTCTCCGGGAAAAGAGGGTCCTTGCCGGGCTTGGGAATCATAATTACCTTGGCATCCTTCCAGGTGGTCGGGAAGTGGGCCAAGCGTATGCAGGAGTTCATTATGCAAGTGATAGTGATGATCACCCAAGCCGGCAAGTTCTTCAAAGCTGGCGTTCCCAGGGAGTCTGGGCCAGGAGCCTTCTTTCGGCGGAGGCGACGGATGTTGTCGTGTATTTCTTGTGTAGTCACCAAGGGCAGCGGGTCATCCTCTTCAGGTTCGTAGTCCTCCAGGAAGTCTTCGATTCTTTCGCAGGCGACCTCGTCGTAGATGTCAGCGTGTGGGGAGAATTGGTCTTCCATGGTGTCGGCGAAGGCCTCAGCTCTGTCTCTGGGGGAGTAAACTATACCACGTTGGCCGTGGAGAGGGCGGTTTACCTTCTTGTCCCCTCGGAGGGCTTTGGAGACCTTCCAGATGCCGCCGACACCATCGTCAGCTTGGTGTTCCACGAAGTTGTCCCACGCAGCTGCTCTGTGTTCCGCCAAGAGACGTGAGCATCTCCTGGCTTGGCGGTTGAAGACTTGCTTAGCATGGGGACACCGTGTCAGCTGGTACTCCCTTCGCAGTCTACGACGTAGGCGTATCTCCTCTCTCAGGTTCTCGGGAAGAGGTGGAGTGAGATTCTTCTGTGAGAGAGGGGACGAGGAAATTTCTACAGCCTCCTGGAGGGTGTTGGTCAGGTCCAGAACCTGTTGGTCTAGCTGGTCTGGCGATTCGGCCGGGGTTGGTGGGGGCCGAGGTCTGTCGGCGAGGTGGTTTGCATATTTGTGCCAGTTGACCTTGGTGGGGCGCGTCGGAGGGTAGGCTGGCGCTCCATCGTCCGGTAGGTCAAAGACAACTGACACGTGGTCTGACGAGAGGTCAGACACAGCAAACACCTCGACATTTCCATCCAGTGACCCAGCTAGACCAATGTCAAGGATGTCCGGCGGGTGTCCTTGGTGGTGGTAGTGTGTAGGCTCCTCAGGGGCCAGTACATGGACGTGGTGGCGGGTTTCCAGGAGACGCTTGAGGTCCCTGCCGGTGGAGTTTGTCTTCCGGCATCCCCAGTCCAGGTGTTTCGCATTGAGGTCCCCAGCGATGAGTGCAGGAAAGCCGGGTCGCAGCAGGCAGTCGAGGCAGTGCGGTTGGAGCAACCTCTTTGGCGGGTTGTAGACGGAAGCTATCTCTAGCTCCGTCCCATTGTAACTGACGGCAACCCGGGTGATTTCAGTCCCCGGGGTAGTAACTGCAGCCAGTAGGCGATGAGTCACCCTCCGGTGGACTAAGACCGCCGTGCCTCCGCTGGGTCGGATGTCCTGCAGCTGTCTATCAGTGCGATACACCTGGAAATTTGGGATGGTGAAGGAGTCCGTCTGCCTGAAGTGGGTCTCCTGGAGGAGAGCGATGTCCACGTCCATGTCCTGGAGGAGCTGGCTGAATTCCAGCCTCTTGTCAGCAAGCCCGTTGGCATTCCAGCTGACAACTCTCAGCTTACCCATGCATGGTGGCGGACAACATATCCATGAGGCGAGACATCATCGCCACCATGCTGGTCAGCTGGGAGAGGAACTGTGATATTCCTGCCTTGAGTTCCTCAGGAATACGGGCAGCAGGCTGAGAGGTCGGCATGTTGCTTTGTGTGGGCGGCTGGGCCTGAGGTTCTGCACTAGCAGCCATCTTTGGCAGTTCCAAGCGAGGTTTCGGAGTAGGCCTGGGTAGGGCTGATCTCCTCTCAGGTCTCACAGGGGCTGGTACAGCTTCATTCCTCGGGCTCTCTTCTCGCGGCTCAGAGATGGAGGTTTTCGCGGCAGGCCGAGCTCTCCGATTTTCCGGCTTCCGAGCAGGTCGGTGTCGGCGACGTCGAACCACCTCGAAGTCCTCGTCTTCTCGGCTGTCAGTGGAGGGCTCTGTGATGTCGTCAACAGGGGCAGCTGGGGCAGAGTCAGGAGCTTCCCGAGGCTTTGGAGGCTCAATCGTGGAAGGTACAGGCCTCTGAACCCTCCTGGCAACGGCAGCATACGAGAGCTGCTTCTCGTTTTTGAAGGTGACACACCCACGGTAGTTGGCAGAGTGGGCCTCTCCACAATTGCAGCATCTGGCCGGGCTTGAAGCTTCCTTCGGGCAGAGGCTGGACGGATGATTATCACCGCATCGTACGCAGCGGAGCTCACGGTGGCAGTGGCTGGAGCCATGCCCAAACCCCTGGCATCGGTGGCACTGGACTGGTCCACTAGGCCTGGTGTACTTCCTGACCTCCAGCCTGCAGAAGAACAGAGTCCGGGCGGTGTAGACATCAGTAGGAGGCCGGAGCCCATCGCCTCCACGGAGGGTGATGAGCCACAGGCTGGTCGGTTGTCCACGTCTTGTCTTCAGGAGCTTGGCCTCCACGATGCCATAGCATTCTCCTAGGAAAGCCTCGACGACCTCTTCCGGCGATAGGGTGGCTGAGAGACCTTTGATCACCACCTTGAGGAGGCGCTCATTGGTCATGGCGAAAGTGTGGAACTTCAGCCCCCGTTCCTGTAAGTACCTTTGTAGTTGCTGAAGGTGGGCCACGGTGCTCGTCTTCAGCCGTAGCGTCCGAGCGGTGTAGATTGCCTCCAGGTCGCCCCCAACCAGCTGTTTGATGGTAACAGCATGGCTGGCCCATCCTTTTGGGGACGTCCAGGATGATGGGAGGAATGCGTGGCCCTAGCTCGACGTCTATGTCTTCGCCTGCGTAGGTGTCCGTCCGTCGGCTTTTCGGCGGAAGAGTCGGAGCTGGAGCCGCTTGTCGTTTCCGCAGTCCCGCGGCAGGACGGCCTGAAGTTCCAGAGTTGGCCTCAGTAGTAGCTGGATCCATCAGCTGGGCAACTGGAGCAGAAGTCCCCGGTTGTGTCAGGTGGCCTTTGGAAAGGCATTTTTGGGATTCCGACCGGCGTGGGTTCCCCTGGCACTTGGTCGCCGCACCCTGGCAGCTCTCGGGGGTAATCCCGACTTCACCCGGAACCTGATCTCCTGTCCCGGGTGGCACGGCGTTGCTGGGTCGAGATGCAGTCGGCAGGTCGTGGATGGTCTCCAATCGGCCATCGGAGGTCTCCATCAGGCCGTGGGAGGTCGCTGGGGCAGCGGGAGCCGCCATCCGGGCCTCTTTTTCAGAAGAATAAACCCTAAAAGTCGAGGTGGATGCTTGACCGGTCAGTAGTCCTTTATTTATGTAAACTTTATGTAGGCTCTTGTTTTTCTTGACTTTTAATTTTCTTCGATCTTCTGAGTCTGAACTCTCTGAACATTCTGAGGGTGAATAGTTATTGTCTTCATCTATATCATCACTATTATCAATCAAAGCTTTAAAAATATTTAATCTATTACTATTTTGCTGATCCATTTTTTGGTTAAACCTGTTTACATACCGCATAAACACAGCTGAACATGTACTGAAAGTTTTCACGTAGTTTTATCAAAAATATATGTAACTGTTGATGAGAAATATTTTCTTACTCGTGTTTTCCAGATATATTTATAGCATTTCTAGTAAGCAAGATTTTCGTAATGAGTTAAAATTAGTAAATGCTTTTTATTTAACATATAAAACCAGTAACTCATTTTTGTTTGATAGGTATAATTCAAAAATTAAAAACTTAGTGGCAAAAATTTGTTACAAAATGTGTTATAGATGTTTTAACTCATTCTATTAGTTACTGAAATTCACGCCAGATCTCTCTTTCACAGTACAAGAGATAATAACAGGCCAAGCCAAATTACAGTATTTATATTGGTTAACTATATTTTACTTATACAATTATAAACACACAAATATTACAAATATTAAAATTTCTCTCCGTAACTGATAATATCTTAATTTCCGTTTCATCAAGAATTAGAGTAAGTAGTTTTGGAGGATAATGCATCAGCTTCAATAACCCTAGCACACATATTTGATATACATGTGAGTTATACAACTGCATCAGTACATATTTAAATCCAGAATCGAAAAGGCAGAGCTCCGAGTGGCACACAATTCTTACCCAAACAAAATGCATATTTAATGCACATTTGCAATCGCATATCAAAACAATGCTGAGTGTCTTCTTTGACGTTAGAGGAATCGTACCTTTTGAGTTTTATACCGCAAGGAAAAACTGTCAACGCAGTCCTTTATCTGGAGGTGCTTGAGACTGAAACGCCGGATCGCCCGCATCAGGCCTGATATTAAAGTCATCTTCAAACTCCATCACGAAAATGCCCCCAGCCACACGGCTTTCGTTGTTACCCACTACCTGATCAGAGCAAGACCTGCGTGGTGCCCCAGCCTGCTTACAGCCCTGATATAGCTCCGTGTATTTTTTTCTGTTCCATTGACTGAAGAGAGAGCTGAAGCGATAGCACTGGAAGTCAGTTGAGAACAACCAAGCTGAAGTTATAATGATCCTGAGGAGCATTCCACTCGAGAATTTCAAAGAGCACTTTCCAGACATGATAGAGTTGTCTACGCAGGTTTATTGATGCAGGAGGAGGATATGTTGAAGTATTTTGTTGATTTGTATCAATCGCATGAATAGATCGTTTTAGTTTTTTAGTAAATGCTCATTACTTTCATAACGCACCCTGTATCCTTATGTCTCATCAGGTGCTTGGAAAAAAACATAATAATGGTCGGAATATAAAAAGACTTTCTATTAAAACTTCTTATGAAATATTAGTAATATTGATCTATTGTGTTCCTCTATTTTTCCTTGATACACTCTAGATTTCAATATCGCATAATATATTGGTGCGGTACATATAAGTATTTTAAGATAATCTAAGAACCACCCTAAACCAATTTTTACGTAACATGTAAAAACTTTTAAAAATGTAAAGTTCCTTTCCCCTCTACAAAGAAATATATATTAAACCTACTCAACATAATTTTGTGTAAAAAGTCTTTGGATTGTTTTTTTATTAAAACATCTATGTAGATTGAATTAATTTAAGACTACCCTAGGTTAAAAAGTCTAATTTTCGCCATTCTTTTCAATATTTGGACCCACGGGTATTAATCACATTTCATTAAACAGGAAAATAGGTACGTTAAGGTACTATTATAGAGTTTCACGTTCTTTATATATTTTGTATGTTGCTTTTTATATTTTGAATGTAGGCGGGGTATTACGTTTAGTATTGTATTAGTATCAGCACCCTGTATGATGATTAACATTAGCATATTGACAAAATATACGGTGATGATTTTAAGTGGAAAAGAATTATAGTTAAATATATGAATAATCTATATTTTATAGAGGCTTACTTGGAAAACATAGTTTTACAATAAAATGTATTATTTTCTAAATTTCCAAAATCTCATATAAAGGTTTGTGTAATGATCCATCATACCATAATATTATTGGTGTTATCCATTGGATTAAGTAATTAACTAAACTAGATTCGTGTGACACGTGATAAAAATATAGCTGGCGATATAAGTTATATTAAATTTGATGTTTAAGGGAAAACGAATTATTTGGAACTGATTCATTTACCAGCAAGTTATATGATTCAAAATTTGTTAATTATTCAACTGTTTCTCATACAGCTGGTGGTTTTACAAACACTTAAGCAGAACAATGTTTGGAGTTGAATAAAACTATTATAATATTTGTTTAGTCACGATTCTAAAATAAATAGTTGATACAATCTAGACAGTAAAGCGGGAAAACGTGGGTTAAATATTGAGTTTTAGTACACGAGCTGCTAAACCAGGTCCTCGCAGGAATAACCTATCTTACCTAATAAGACCTGAGTATGTAAAAAACCAATATTTTCTTACAATTATTTATATTGACAGAATTTAAAACCTTTCCAAGCTATTTTATTTTTAATTATTTCATTTATGGACTTTGGCCTACTGCATTTTTAAAAAGCTGCACCTTTTGAGACATTTAAGAATAGTATGAATATTTCCAACTTAATTAATAGGGAATGACAATATTATTAAGTAGAAAATAGTATCGTGTCTTGAATATGATACAAAAACGTAGCATAGATTAGTACATTTTTAACATGTTTATAAAATAATACGACTATAGCCGAAAATAATTTCAGATTGTATGGCAATGGGTTTATTTTAAATCTCCGACTTGAGTGCACTGTTTTTAAAGTTAAATATAAAACGGATCAAAACATTGAATTATTCTTCAGTAAATTTCGGCGTTACTTGTCCGGTGACGTCATTCCACTGATGAATGACGTCCATGCACTATGACCGGTCACAAGAGTCAAGGTCAGACAATGGATCTTGTCGGATTCGACTTTCGCACTGACTGTTTTACCCACGACCAGTTGTACGTCCTGCTCAGTAGAGTTCGACGCCCAGAAGACATCGTGGTCCTTGTCCATCCTGGTCGAGTATTCGAAGAAGTCGGTTACGCGAGGAACATCGTGTATGGCGAACTTCTTCAGTAAACCAGATTGACACTGACAGTAGGTAAGGGGGTCTCCCGAACCAAAACTTCCCGTCGTGATTGACTCTGGCAGTAGGCTAGGGGGCCTGCTCATACAAAATTCCCCTTCGTGATTGACTCTGACAGTAAGCTAAGGGGCCTGCTCATACGAAATTTCCCCCGCGTGATTGAATCTGACAGTAGACTAGTGGGCTACCGAAAAAAACTCCCCCTCGCGATTGACTCTGACAGTAGGCTAGGGGGCCTGCTCATACAAAATCCCCCCTCGTGATTGAATCTGACAGTAGACTAGGGGGCTACCGAAAAAACTCCCCCTCGTGATTGACTCTGACAGTAAGCTAGGGGGCCTGCTCATACGAATTTCCCCCGCGTGATTAAATCTGACAGTAGACTAGGGGGCTACCGAAAAAAACTCCCCCTCGCGATTGACTCTGACAGTAGGCTAGAGGGCCTGCTCATACAAAATCCTCCCTCGTGATTGACTCTGACAGTAGGCTAGGGGGCCTGCTCATAAGAAATCCCCTTCGTGATTGAGTCCGACAGTAGGCTAGACTACTATATTTTTACTTGTTATAAAATTTTAAACAATAAATAAAACAAATTTAAATAATTTTGAAATTTATAAGCAGCTGAATGTATTTGAGCTTTATAACCAAGGTATTTAACAGATATTTCGTGTGCTAAATTTCATTTAACAACTTTTTATTAATTACAGAGTTTTAGTATTAAAAATTAAGTATTAAAAGTGTAAATAAGCATAATTTTTTTAAGAAACCTATCACTCTTGTTCTTTAGTTTTTATAATAAAAATGTGGGTTATAATTTTAATATACGAAATTATGGTTTGAATTATATTATAATATAATTCGAAATTTTTGTCAAGCCAAACAATTAGAATCTTACAGCACAAAATTATCAAAACTTAAATGTATTGAATTCTTTTTGTATCCTTGTATTCTTAATGCGAAGGAATTACAGAGCTCAAGTGTGGTGTTGGCCTGCGAAACAGAATGACGTATCCCCTAGAATTAAATTTAGAAAAATAAAGTATATCCGGAAAAAATTTTACTCTAGTACTCTATCTCAAAAATGTTTATGGATCCCCATGAAAAGTTTTCCACGTTAGTCTAAGCGTACATACATGCATGGTCGTGCTTTTTCGGTCGCTCGAATGCTTAGTAAGCTAATTTGTTATTTTTAGTTTTTATGTTGTGTAGTTTTCAAAAGGTTGACACGCTAATATATGTCTTTACTTAAAACTTAAAATTTAATTTGTGGAATTGCATTGGTCTCTTAATCCAATATTTATAACAAAAAACTGATATCATATTTTTCCTTTAATTGTATATTCAATTGTAAACTATAATTAAAACTAGGGAAATATTATTTAATAAAACATATTTTTAAATACATACATACGTACAATAATACATTAACATAAGCTATTTTAGCAAACTAACGAATTATTATCTTCATAAATTCCCTCACAAAAACCAAAATTGGAATGAACCGCCTTCCCTACAAGGAAGGGTTTAAAGCAGATGATTGATTGTGTGTCCTATTAACTATTTTTTAGTGTTTTGCATGGTTATTTTTTACTATGTAATATGCATGAGCCAATTTAAAGCATGGCTAAAGGATACAATTTAAGAGTATAATCATCTTGCACCTGAATGAATTAATATATTCATGTCGTTAAAATGGTTGCCTAAAAAGAGAAAGTTAACGAAAAAACCTATAAATTTTTATTTAGCGTAAAATAAGGTGCATAATGTATAATACATTGATACAATTGTGTTTCCGGAAATATAAATACTTCTAAGAAAAACCATCGTTTATAGCCTTGGCCGGTCATAAAATTATGTCATTTAGAAGCCTATACGTGTTTTTATAAGTCATAAGATGGCAGTTTACAATGTATAGCACATAAACCTGCTTTTTCGATTGAAGGGATATAGGAATTTCTCTTAAGACAGAAAACACACTACACTTTCTGTGGCGGTGTATAAAGTGTTAATAATTAAAATTTTCCACAAATCATATTAACAGTTGCTATACACACATAAGCCCAACAGTCCTACGGTAAATAAATGTATAATTAGCGTCAGGTAAGCGTAAACAAAACCTTATAATATTGCTAAATTCAGTTAGTTGTCTGAAGGTGATATAGCTGTTCTTAGTGTCCAACGGTTAGTTGTAATTGTGTCAAACTAATAGAAATAATTCTTTAAAAAATATTGCTATTTTATTTTTTAGTTCTTTTAATCCTTATCTTAATCTGAATTGAAACGAAATGACAAATATCACAATACAAATGTCATGGGCCCGAGACCAAATCCAAAGTGATGGCCGTAATACGAGTAATTACAATAGCAATCTATAATAGATTTTATTATGTTTAAAGTGAAATATGCATGTGAAAACAAGAGCCTCAGTTACTCCGATATCTGGGTATAAACCATAATACCTCTAAGGCTAGGTAGCTCGTCACTTCCTAACAATTATTTTGATTGTTCTCATCTGATTTTGCAGTGGATTGGATTTCCTGTCAGTGTGTGAAAAATGATATCCCGATAAACATTTTTAGTTATGTTTTATACCAACTAGAACCTAGCATTATTCTTAAATATAGCATTTTTTTACTTTCTTCGGAGTAAAATTATTATTAATATTGGAAGTTCAACATTTAAAAGTGACAATGGAATCTAAGAGAAGTTATTTCTAAAACTATATAATTTTAATCGGCAATTTCTAGCCTCTTGTAAAGTGGATGAGAGCTGTAAAGGTAATCTTATTAACTAGTGCAATAAAGTAACAGATATGGACCATAATTTTCCTCAAATATGTACCATACCATTTTTAGAAATTATTGAGTTAAAACAAGTTAACGCAATACGTTATGAATTTTAATACTTAATGAGATAACATTTACTAATTTCAAATTATTTTCAATATTTACAGAACTATTAAATGCCTTAAAGATGTCTCTCAGACACAATTCAGTTAATAATTCTCTTGGTAATCTTTACACTTTTTATAAAACATGTGAGAATGGATCTTAAAAGATTTGGAGGTTTTCAAGAAGATAGTGTTAAACTGATTCATTCTGTACACTTAGAGTACTGAAGGGATTTAAAACTATAAATCACAAGTTCTTTCAGTTCGTCCACAAAACATACGAAAGTTATTTGTTGGTCTAGATAGAACAAGAAAATAAAGTCTGTCAACAACTAGTTGAATAAATTAAAATGTATAGACTATATTTCTCCACACAGTTTTTTAGAAATCTTTGAGTTTTAAACGCAATACGTTCTAAATCTTAAACCTAAATGAGCTAACAATTACTAATTTCAAATTATTTTCAATATTTACAGAACTATTAAATGCCTTAAAGATGTCTCTCAGACACAATTAAGTAAATAATTCTCTTGGTAATCTTTACACTTTTTATAAAACATGTGAGAATGGATCTTAAACGATTTGGAGGTTTTCAAGAAGATAGTTGTAAACTGATTCTTTCTGTACACTTAGAGTACTGAAGGGATTTAAAACCATAGATCACAAGTTCTTTTAGTTTTTCCACGACATATACGAAAGTTACTTGTTAGTCAAGATAAAACAAGATAATAAAGTCAGTCAACAACTAGTTGAATAAATTGAAATGTATAGACTATAATTCTCCATACAGCTTTTATAAAACTGAGTTTTAACGCAGTACGTTCTGAATCTTAATCCTAAATGAAGTAACATATACTACTCATAATTTAAAATTATTTTCAATATTTACTCTACTATAAAACCCCTAAAAGATTTCTCTTAAGGCACATTTAAGAAAATAATTCTTTTGTTAGTGTTTCACTTTTTATGAAACATGTGAGAACGGATCATAAAACATTTGGTGATTTTAAAGAAGATAGCTTTAAACTGATTCTTTCTGTACACTAAGAGTATTGAAGCGATATAAAACTATATATCACAAGTTCTTTAAGTTTTTCCACGATATATACGAAAGTTACTTGTTAGTCAAGATAAAAAAATAAAATAAAATTATTGTAAAATTCATAAAAATTTTAATTCTTTTAACTGCAAACTCGTTATAATTGAATTGGAACTGTTTACCTTTTTTGGCTGTGGTTAATTATCGCTAAATCTAAGATGTAAATTGCTTTCATAAAGAAGAATAATCAAAGAAAATAAGTTGAAAGAAGAAAAGTAACTCATCTATAAGTCCTTGTCTCTGTCCTGGTCGTCGCCAGCGTACTCCTGGTGTTTATTTTCCACATCCTGCGTGTTAAACGACTTAGAAAATTAAACGGAACAATTAAAAAGGTCCTGGCTCTTACCAAGCTCTTGGCCGTTGCACTTGTTCCTAGTCGTGCTTCTATATACTAATGTGGCGTGAGTTCAACGATTTTTCTAAATAACATTACTGAATTTATAAAAAACTTTGCAATTCATGTTCTTTCTTGTTTCTATGGATATTTAAAATATATTAATATGTACACTGCTGTATATTTCATATGTTTGTTTTTTATAGATTTCCCTTCACTTACACTATAATTAACAGTAAATAGATGTTTGTTATCAGATTACCCGAACACATGCATACTATAGAAATAAACATGTTTTATTTCTCGTCTTACCATATTAATGTCAACGTGATAGAGTATCATGATTTAGATCATTCAGGCACAATACTCGATATGTCGTCATCGCTAAATAGTGTATCTGCAAGTAAAAGAACCTTGGTAGGTTACTTTTCCTTTGATGTATATAACTTAAATAGTCTACATAACAGTATATGTAAATTACAATTGTAAAGTTCCTTAGATTATACAACTTACGATATCGATAAGTTATTAAATAAACAATACATTACTTGAAATATGGGTTGGAACAGTTTACTCCGATCTTACTCGCCAACGTTATGGATGTCCAGAAGTGGCACATCCCAAACCGCAAATGTCAAGATTCTTGGGGTCATGTTAATTCGAAATTTCTAGTCTATTGCAGCAGATGACTGTTGGAGGTGGTAGGGTTCGTTTTCTAATAGATAAATGTTCTTGCCAGCCTAGACAAAAGGTTGTGTCGCACCCTACCCGTTTTGACTAAAGAGGCCGGTTCAAAAACGGCCTCCCACTCTTTCGAGGGTACATGATGAGATGAGTACCCTAAATTATTCCTCATGGATGTCAATATGAGGCGAAACCCTACCCCTAACCTTACTCATCCAGAATATCCTGTCACTCCGGAAGCAGCGCTAAGTTCCTTATCTTCAGGACTAGGTTCAATTTATAATCTTATTGTCCTAAAGGTATAACAATATTTATATTGGAAGAGTTTAAAAATAAAGTTTTATTACACCGTTTTGGGCTTGAAAATTCCTTTTAATATATACTCGCAAAGGACGTTAAAACTTACTTCACATGCATAGTATATTTCTTGATAAACCGCATCCATGAAGAAAAAGCTCTTTGGTATTTTAATTTTATAACATATAGTCACGATTAAACTTTCATATATGACTTTTTAGTTAAAAAAAGTCTGTTGGCCTATTTCCAAAATAAGCGCAGTCAAAATCTTATCGCACATTTTCTACCCACTTCTTTAGGAACGCTAAACTTAGATCTAATCAATTCACAAATTTTACTTTCTATACATGACGTTTTGGAGCCTTTATTACTTCAGGTTGCGAAAGTCATATCCTCTAACCAGGACTCGAACTCAAGCCTTTAAATCGATAAGCTGAGACAGTGATCGATTAGCTAGATTAGCTACTAAGATAGTAAAAGATGTCTAATAGGCACATTCTGGCAATTGTTTATCCTGCACGTTCCTACTAGATGTCAATATTCAGCTGTTGTATAACTTTTTAGAAAAGCAAATTCTATGTTATAATAAAATCTCACTTAGTTGAGAAACTCAATATTTTAAGGGGACAATAGAGCACGGTACAGAATAATTGATAACTGTTCAACTTGAAATTGTTTTATTTGTATGTTTATTTTTTGGCTCAAAGAGGCTCTTAACGTCTCGTCTAGAAGTTTAGTAATTGATTTTATTCGGAATGTCTATGAAGGTTTATTTTTGACCTCTGGTGGTGGTTCCAGTAAGATTTTGATTAAATCAACAATTAATTATAGACTATATTTCTCCTCAAAAAGTTTTACAATACCGTTACGTAATTTTTAAGTGCAAGCAATCAAATATAATTAAGTTATAAATTTTAATCCTAAGACAACTTACTTTCACTAATTTCAAATTATTTACAATGGCTGAAAGATGTCTCTCAGGCATATTTAACTAAATAATTCTCTAAGTAATCTTTAAATTTTTTATCAAATATGTATGAAAGGACCTTAAAACAATTAGAGATGATATTGAAGGTGATTGTAAACTTATTCTTTCTGTTCACTTCGAGTACATTAAGGATTTAAATAAATAAAATGACTGAAAGATGTCTCTTAGACATATTTAAGTAATCAATACTCTTTATCAAATATATATGAACGGATCTTAAAAGATTTGGGCGTTGTAAACCGATTCATTAAAAATGCACATTAATTTTCGAGGAAAATAATGAACCACAATTATAATGAAAAAAAATACATTGTAGTCAAAAACATAAAAATCTTCGTAAGAAAACATGACTTATAATTATTTTAAGAATGTTTTCAGATATTCTCTAAAACGATTCATTATAATTTTGCAAGCAATAGGGTAATATTATTATTAATTGTTAAATTTAATATAGGCAAAAATGGATTCTAATAAGTTATTTCTATGGCTGTATTACTTTAATAATCTTGTAAATTTAAAAAGAGCTCTGGTGATAATTTCAGAAACTAAAAAGAAAAGTTCAAGATTATAGACCGTATTTCTCCTCAAATTTGTTCAATATCCTTATTAAAGTTTTCAGTGCAAAAAAGTAAATATAATTAAGTTATTAATTTTAATCCTAAGTCAAAAATAATTCAATAATTTCAAATTATTTTTAATATTAAACAACTATAAAATGCCTGAAAGATGTCTCTCAGGCAAATTTAACCAAGTAATTCTCTAAGTAATCTTTACACTTTTTATAAAATATGTATATATGTGAAAGGACCTTAAAACATTTAGAGATGATGTTGAAGGTGATTGTAAACTGATTATTTCTGTACACTTAGAGTACTTAAAGGATTTAAATCAATACATCAGGGGTTCTTTCGGTTTGCCCACAAAATGTAAGAAAGATAATCTTTGATTTAGGTAAACTTCACTTGCAAATAAAATAAAATATTTTTAAATTTCCTTAAACAATAAATCCTGTTAATAATTACATTATTAAATAGGAACTATTTCAATGTGTTTTTATGTAATTATAAATCTCTAAATCTAAGATTTAAACTACTTTGTGTTGGAAGAATAGTTTGAGAAAAATTTTGAATTGTAAATAATTAAAGTAACTCATCTATAAGTCCTTGTCTCTATCCTGGTCTTTGCCATAGTACTGGGTGAATCCCAGTGTAGATTGTCTACGCCCTGCGTGTCTAATGACTTTACTTTTAATAATGAAGTACGAAAGGTTTCCTGGTCCTTATCAAGCTTTTAGCCTAGTCACACTTGTTTTGGGTGGGCTCCTCCAAACCAACGTGGTGTGTGTTCAATGACTTCTGTAAACTACTTTTCAATTTATTGAAATCCATTGAATTATATTTGCTTTGTAGTTTCTATGGATATTATAAAAATATTAATATTGACACTGTTGTATATAATTCACCTGTTTCTATTTACTTTGGCTTTCACCTTCACGTGCTTGTGTACATTATACTAACATTAAACCGTTTCTTAATTCTATCGTTTGTTCTATCTTCTATTATTTTAACCTTTCTTAATATTGTACTACATTTTAACTATTAACTCCCTGGATTCCGTTAATGATAATTTTGCTAACTCTATTAGACCCTAAGTGGGTTGAAGGTTATAGTTGTTAGTACGTGTAAGCAGGTTGAAGCATTGCACAAGAAGTACTTTTATATACAGAACAGAAAGTTAATATATTTTAACTTATAGTAAACCTTCATTTTAGGTTGACATATTTCAATTCTTATATAATTCAAACTCACATATAGGATTAATTCAATAGGACTAATATAGATCATGAAGTGTTTCTGGAGTAGCTTGATTAAGACATTAAAACATCAAGAGTAGAATTTTTATGTTAAAATCTACATAAAAGATATAGATAAATGTTTACATAAAGATTATAGCAGTTTAGATACATCATGATAGTTTTGATAAAGCATACACTAAATACACAACATGAATTCTTGTTAATTCCTTAGATTAAATGAATCAGTATACATATTCATAGAAACTAAACACCAATTTCTTAGGAAAATAAGATCTTAGGCACACAGTTTATTGTTAGGCTCTCTATATACACATACTTAAAACTGCTCTCACTTTTAGATAGTTTGGAAACTAAATTTCCTTTAGTACGAGACATATTTTGTAACATACATATTCAATACAGTTATTTGGGGTTTTGTGTAAAGCAATAGTAAATTTACTACTGAAACGTACTGAAACTATTGTTTCTGAAACGTTTTAGTGGCCTTCAGTAAGAGATCTTGAATCTATTAGTTTAAGCTATTGTGAATTTCTTACATACAATTTTACAATTTTAAGTCAATACCTTTTTATTAAAACTGTTATAATTCCTGAACTGTAAAATATTGAACGAAGTAAACAAAACGTAAAATTCTGCATTGAATTGTAGGTTGTATTGATACTGTTATTTAAATTCAAACACTAACGAAGAAGGTTTGATCATGAATGATCATACTTCAAACTAGGTTAAGATTATTGTTACTATGTGCATACCGTGTGCGCGAACAAGCACTCGAACTCGGGCCTTGAGTTAATAACCTGAGACAGTAATTACTTAGCTATGGTGGAAGGTGTCTACTAGGCACATTCTGGTAATTCTTTATGCAGCATGTGCCGACTAGATCTGAAAGTACACATTTTTGGAAATACATATCTTGGAAAATATTAAAGTGATTCTATATGCTTGCTTTAGGTACATGGAGAATTAAAAACAGCCAAAGCGCACATTTAATCGAGAACGTACTGTAGATTTTACGAAGAACGTACAAGTGGAATTTATGTTGTATATTAATCATTATATTAAAGATATAAAAGTAATGATAAGATCAAAAAACAAACATTTCAGTTTGCTTTTCACCACGTTACTATTTGTGTAATATACTGAATTGTTATATGTTATTGTTTATGTATAATAGTATATGCGCTGGTCTAGTGTAATATGCTGTGATAAATTGTCGATAACACCAGGATTTAAACTAAGCTCTTTAGATTTCATGTGATAGTGAGAGCAGAAACGGTGATCTATCAAAAATAAAAATAACTCACAATAGATCCTGGTCCTAGTCCTTTCTAAGAGCCTCACATCCTGTTCCTTGTTCGGTGGTTCTCCGAGGTGCTGCGATTACAATGACTCTTTAATATAGTAGTGAACAGTTCAACACACTTTTAAATATACCGAACTTTTCTTTCGTTGTTTCCATAGATATAAGTAATTTAGATGTTTACTTCTGTAGGGGACTTATCAGCTGGATTATTTAATTAAAGTTTTCGTATTTTATCCCACGTAATTGATATTATTTTTAGTTATGGACACGACCATAAGCAAAATTTTAATTCTTTTTAGTCTAGGGGCCAAGCATTTACAAGTATAAACAAACAGCCTCGAGATTCGTATAATTCATGAAATATTTCCTCCCTACATCAAATTGCTCGTCAAAACTAGATTTGGTGCGTGGCGTAATAAAGGAACTATAAAGAAGTAAAATAATCAAGTGATATTTTTAGGAAATATAGTTGTTTTTTTAAATTGAACCTTCATACAACGATAAGGAATGACTAAATTAGCCATGTTCAGCCAAGTGTTAGTACCGATATTGTCAAACATTCCAGTTTTTTACATTTTTACAAAGAGTGACCTACGAATCTTTAAACCTGTAAAATACTTTGCAGGTACACTAGTACACTTTATGTACGTTTTACTGTAACCTTAGTCATTAAATGTTCTCAACGTGCCCTAGTCTGACATAAAACTCAGAGCTTATATCTATTCATTAGTACTAAACACCCCGCATCATCAAAGGAACTAGATGTTGGTTTGATTAGACAATTCTATTAAATTCTCGAACATGTTTTTTGTACTGTAACTCACATTTAATCCAAATAAGGACTTATAATCTGACATTTGAACAGCGGTTATCGTATTACTACATGTGCAAAAAAGAAGGTTTTATATCTAAGGAGTACCTCACATTTTTTTTTTAAAGAACCTCTAAATATTAAAATGTGAAATCATTTACGAAGCTAAATATCTTGTGTCTTTCTATTGCAAACTTTGTTATTATTCAAATAAATACGTTTATAAATAGTTTAAAACATTTATAGCTAATGTATCACTTACGTATGTATTGAATTATGCGTTGAAGTTTAAACATCTAAAGCCAGTAATTCAGGGTGTAACAGACGGAAAATAAATTAACAGCTTCTGCGTCAGTTCTTTCAAACTGAGGCAAGAACCTTGCATTGTAATTACTAAATAGTTTTGTAACTTGGGAAGATGATACATTATTCTGATAACTTTAACAAAATTTGTTTTCTGGAATGCCCCTTTTAGCCACGTTTTCTCTCGCATACGAAACGTATTCGCAGACATATACTTTAATTACCGAAGATATAGTTATATGTAATATTGCGTATTGGTTTTGGCATCAGTCTATAAAATAAAAGATAAAAAAAATGCTTTTGACACTATTGCAAGTATTAGTCAGGAAATCCTTGACAATGAATTCGCTTAGTAAAGAAAATCATTGACATAGGTATTTCTTAATTAAATTTCGAAGAGAAAACGGTAAAATTTCTGCGGAAGAGAATATACACCTATAAATATTCTGAGCAGTTGTGGGTACTATAGTTTCACGTTGCAGTCCTAAGACGCCTTCAGTTGCAATTTTACTACATTACAAACTTAATTTAAAGGCTTGAGTTAATAGAGCTAAACTCAACATACACAGCCCTTCCCATCACATATGCGTTATGGAAGAATAGGTGGGTTCGCCGTGCTTTTTGATTGTGTCAGTCAACATCGTAGTGCACTCAGTTGTGTACCTGATGAGATATGAGGATAGAGGATGCCTTATGAAAATAATGATCATATTCAGGAAAAACACTGATTTATTCATCTAAATGGTAAAAATAGACAAAATACTTCAACATAACCTCCTCCTGCAATACACCTGCGTAGACAATTCTGTGCACCCTGGAACTCCTCGACTGCAATGCCTCTCAGGAGCATTATAACTTCAGCTTGTATGTTCTCCACCGACTTCCACTCCTTTCCTCTCAGCTCTCTCTTCATTCGGTGGTACAAAAATATCACACGAAGTTATGTCAGGGTTGTAAGAAGGTTGGGGCACCACGGGATTCTTGTATTATTAGAATCTAAGTAGGCATTCTAAATACTGTAATTTTGCTTGGCCCGTTATTATCTCTTGTACTGTGAAAGAAAGATCTGGCATGAATTTCAGTAACTAATAGAATGAGTTAAAACTTCTAGAACACATTCTGTCACAATCTTTTGGCACTAAGTATTTAATTATTGAATTATACCAATAAAACAAAAATAAGATACTGTTTTTTATATGTTAAATAAAAAGCATTGACTAATTTCAACTAATTACGAATATCTTTCTTACTAGAAATGCTATAAATATATTTGGAAAACACGAGTAAGAAAATGTTTCTCATTAATAGTTATATCTATATTTTTTTGATAAAACTACGTGAAAACTTCTAGTATATGTTGGTGTCCGACTAGTATCAAATAATGTAAACTGACTCTCCCTGTACTCTTTGGGTACTAAGAGGATTATACATAGCACCAAACACAAATTAGTAGCTTTTACACAAAACATACAACGTAGTGTATTAATTATATTTAATTTGTACTTCTGTTAGCGCTAAATATGAACTATTGTGGTGTTTTTGCTGTAAATAATTTTCTAAAACTAGGATGTATATTGCTTTGTGAAACGAGAAATAGTGAGTAAAAACTATGATTTATATTGAATTAAAGTAACTCATTCTTGTAAGTCCTGGTCCAGACGTGCTTTCCGTGTACACATCACATCGTGTTCCTGGTGCTACTTCGGTGACTAACTGTGAACTCAAAGAAATTTGAAAAATGCAGCGACGCTTCACTTTAGAATTATTTTAAAACTTTAAATTATAAAATGTCATGTTGTTTACATTAATATAAAATAATATTTTGTGTAAACTGCTGCTTAACTTTCACCTGTCCCTTATATTGCTGACGTCACGACTACTAATAACACTAAACAGACCACTTGTTATCGTATTATCCAATTTTAATGTGACATGTGGATTATGTATCGTTTACATTTGCTATATCTTATCTCTTATACTATCGATGTGTGCTCTGATGTATGTTTACTTAACTAACTGAATAAGTTAGGAATTATAGACAGTAGTTTTCATCAAAAACCTTTGAAACCGCATTTAAATTAATTGGTTTTAAAAACATCAAACTTGAATTAGTTGTTTATTAATAATATTAATCCGGTAAAATACGCTAATTTACTATAAATTAAATATTTAGCCTGACCAAAAAATCCAAAAAGTTGCTGGAAGACGTAAGTTAGAAAATCCTTCTCTTAACAAATTAATTGTTCTTCATCAACTATGTTAAATTGGTCCTAAACTGCTGTAACTGTTTAAAATTTTCCATATGATTGAACCCGATTCTCCTGCCCGCTTTGGGCACAGAGAGGATTAAAACAACTCAAAATACAAGTTTAGTATATATTTAATAAGGAAAAGAAATTTTGTGAAAAGTGGCGATCTTTACAAAATAAATGGAAATGCAACGAAATAACAAATATAAGAATTCTGTTTGCTTTGGAATTAGGCCTTATTTTTATATATACTGTTTAAGTGTTTTGTGTTGTATTTAATAATGACTAAAATTAAATCTAAGCTGTTTTGAGTATCAAGAGACATTATGAAGAAACAATGTGATTACTAAATAATAGAAGTACCTCATTCTAGTAGGTCCTGTACTCGTCCAGTTACTGGCCAACACATTGTGCTATGTGGTGATTATCTGATGAATTCTTTAAGTTGGACGACTTTGGAAATGCTGACACATACTCGCAATAATATTTCATGTTCAAGAATATTAAAATATTAGACCTTTTTTGTTTCTATTGATATTTAATAATTTTTTTATGGAAAAGGTTTAATATATTTCATATATGTTTCTTATTATTTTATAATTTGTTGCCTTTTTATGTCACAGATCTTACTAATAAGAGATAAATTGCATCTTATCTAATCACCCATACACATACATTCTATAGAGAAATATATATGTCTTAAGTCAATTATTATGACGTATTTTCATAATGATATTTTAGAATGGGTACTTTGTAAATATTCACGTGGGTATTACCTTTAGGGGGAAGAATACATCATATTTTCATAATGATATTATTAGAATGGGTACTTTTTGAATATCCAGGTGGGTATTGCCTTTAGGGGGAAGATTACATATTTAATCGGAATGAAAAAGAAATTAAACGATGTAAACAATTCCTAGTGCTGTAGAATTTTAAAAGCTTGAAAGTTTATATTTTAATGAGGTACATAGGCATTAAGTATATAAAGATTCAAGAAATTGAATATTTAGGTCATCAGATGCAATAATAAAACTGGTAAATGTAAGTCAACAATTAGATATTGATATATAATAAAACCACTGATTAGAAATTGATTTTGAATAGATTATTTCCAAAATTGAAATGTAAAAATAAAATTTCAAAGATACTTACGGATAATACGATTAGTAACCTAACATTGCATCACTGTGGCCGTTAAAATGTGAAGATCATTTACATGAAAACGGACACCGTGTATATATTATATTTAATAGATTTAAGCAGAATGTTTTTGTTGAAGGAGTTTAACATTTAACAATGTTAAAATCCTTCTGGGAAAGTAACAAACAAAATGGGTTTAACTATTTTGTGATTCATAAACTGCTTACAATTAACTATTACATTTATGCAGCTAAACATAATTTAGCTGGCCCTTTTTAGAATTTGCCAGTTAATATACACTACTTTGCTCACTGTTAGATTTATGCTACTACCGAATACCGGGAAATTAGCTGTGTGATATAGTTAAGGAAATGGTTGTCTTAAAAAATTCTATGAATGAATGAATGAATTTATTTATTTGCTCGTAAATAAAAAGATCTCAACATAGATGCTAAAACAGGAAATGATCTCCACATGGCGTAGTCTGTGTGTGGGGATCGAGACGCGATCAGCAGCATTGATATGTGCTCACCAACATAATAAGTAATTTAAAATCTTCGTATAGATAAGCAACGTAACGACAACATGAAATGCAACTTATGTACACTTGTAATATAAGAAAAAACAAATACATCATACCTAGAACAAAGCAGGTGTTTGTAATAAGATTAAAACTAGATAAAACCCACAAAATATCTCTCTATCTCTCACTCTCTCTCCACCCTTACTCCTCTTTACTTTTATCTCCCCTTTCCTGTCCCTAAATTTTCCACCATCAAAAGACACTCTATCAACACAATCCTACAAAGTTAGAACATCATGACACGAACCCACTGTCAAAGCTCCCGATGAACGAACATAGGTTCAACAATTACGCTATTGTGCATACATAGAAGTTATAAAATATTCTAACTCACCTATGTTTCTATCAACTGTGTACATCAGATTCAAAATTAATAAGGCCGTTCAATATCTTGGAAAATGTTAAGATATTGTATACTGTATGCTCGCTTTAGGTACATGGAGAATTAAAACAGCCCAAAGCGGACATTTAAATGAGAACATACCAAAGGGATTTATAGTAATCATAAATATGCGGGTAATGCAAGTAATGAAAAGATAAATAAACATAAATATCTATTAATTTCAATCACGTTCCTATTTTCGTAATATATTTGTATATGTAACTATTTATTTTTACCCAATAATGTATGCACTATTGATTTTAGCTGAGATAAATTGTAGATAAAACCAGGATGTAAACTGCGTACTTTAAAGGTCATGAGACAGTGAGAGCGGAAACTTTCTTCTATGGACAATAAAAATAACTCACTGTAGGTCCTGGTCTTGGTCTTCTCTCTGAGCCTCACATCTTGTTCCTTATTCGGTGGTTCTCTGAGGTGCTGCGATTAGATTGACTTTTAAATATACTACTGAACAGTTCAAAATATTGAAATTTCCCGAAGTATTCTATTATTGTTTCCATGGATTTAAGTAATTTAAATGTGGCTGCTGTAGGAGACATATCAGCTGTGTTAGACCACAAGTTAGATAGCTTGTGACTTCTGAACAAAAATTTTCATTGTTCCTATCTGATTTTGCAGTAGGTTGGCATTCCTGTTAATGTGTGATGAAAATTATATTCCGATAAACAATTGTAATGGAAAATGTCATAACAACTCGGAGTTGGTATTATTTTCAAATATAGCATTTTATACTTTTTTTAGAGTAAAATTATTATTAATAGTGTAAGTAAACCATGTAAAGGTGAAAAAGGAATCTAAGGATTTGTTTCTATAACTGTATCATCACAATCGGCAAGTTATAATCTCTTGTAAAGTAAAAGAAAGCTTTGGTGGTAATCTCATCAACTAATTGAATAAAGTAAAAGATGTAGACTATAATTCTCCTTAAATCTGTACAACAACGTTTTTAGAACTGATTGAGTTTAAACAAATTAACGCATTACGTTATGAGTTTTAATCCGAGGTCAGCTAAAATTCACTAGTTTTTCAATTATTTTTTTAAATATTTACACTACTATATAATGCCTGAAAAATGTCTCTAAGACACATTGAAGAAAATAATTCTCATAGTACCCTTTTCACTTCTTATAAATTATGTGAGAATGAACCATAAAACATCTGGATTGACATTCGCCGCCTACGCCCCGAAGAAGGCCCCTGGCCCGGACTCCTTAGGAACTCCAGCATTGAAGAACCTGCCGGCTTGGGTGATCGTCCACGATCACCTGCATCTTCAACTCATGCCTACGCCTGGCTCACTTCCCGACCACCTGGAAGGATGCCAAGGTGATCATGATACCCAAGCCCGGCAAGGACCCTCTCTTCCCGGAGAACCACAGGCCGATCTCCCTCCTGCCTGTGCTCTCCAAGATTCTGAATAAGACCGTCTTGGCGAGATTCCCTGAGGAATTCTATCAGGACAGAACAATTCGGCTTCCGCACCGGCCACTCCACCACCCTTCAGCTTCGCAGAGTCCTGAACAACATCACCGGAGCTGTAGGAAGGAAGCACCACTCTACTTCGGTCCTGATAGACGTGAGCAAAGCCTTCGACAAGGTGTGGCACGATGGACTGCTCTTCAAGCTGTCATCGTCTCCATTGCCTGGCAGGATTTTCCGGCTGCTCTGCAGCTATCTCCACCGCAAGGAGGCAGTTGCTCGCTGTCCAGAGCGTGTGTCTCCGGCGGGCCACTGGGTCCGCCCTGGTTCGTGAGGAACACCGTTGTCAGGGCTTCGTCCAACGTCCCTACCATCAGGAGCTTCGTGGAGAAGGCCTGACATCGAGCCTTGAGGAAGCTGAAGAGTCCTCACCGTAGGATCACATCCATGAGCTTCGCGCCCAGGAGGTCCCCCAACTGCGTCTTCCCATGGATGACTGATGTCATCAACTACAACTTCGACTGCACCACGACACTTCACCCCACTGACAGGTAGGGAAAGCTACTAGGGCTTTGACCCTCGAGACACAAGGCAAAAGCCTAACCGGCAGAAGCCTTGAAGGATGTGGGGGATCCACCCCCTTACAGTCACAGCTACTTTGACTTGGACATTTGGATTGGGTAAAATATGTAATTGTAGACTGATTCTCTCTGTACATTTATAGTACCCTAGAGATTTAAAACCATAAATAACAAGTTGTTTCTGCTTAAGCATAAACATAAATAAATGTTAATCAACATAGATATCATTACACAAGAAAAATAAATTTATTGCAAAAGTCTTTAAAATTAAAATCCTCTTAACTCAAAATGTGTTATAATAACATAGGAATTGTTTTCACTGTTTTTTTTTCTTTAATTGATCAATCGCAAGACTAGAATGTATATAGTTTTGTTTAAAAAGAATATTTAGAGAAAATATTTGATTTGTAAATAGTAAGTCCTCCATAAATCTTTGTCTCAATCCTGGTCTTCGCTATAGTACTCCTGGTGTAGATTTTCCACGCCTTAACGTCTTTGAACATTAAACTGAACAGTCCTGGCTCTTATCAAGCTTTTGGCCATTGCACTTGTTCTGGTCGCGTTTTTTGGAACCTACCGTTTAAACGATCTGTATTTATCTAAAGCTTTATGATATATGTCCTTTGTTGTTTCCATGGATAAAAATTATGAATAGTACGTGCACTGGTTTCGGTTTTGCCTTTACTTGCTTGTTTACGTCATGACTATTACTAACATTAAGTACATGTTAACATTTCATGTTCAATGAAATCTTATTCATTAAATATATTTCAATATTTATGAATGTTTCTAAACTTGGAATGAATTTTAATTTAAAAATTAATTATTCACAATATAACGTATTCCAACAATTAATTCACCTATACAGGAGATTTTTTTTATGAATAAACTTTAAATATTCCGAGTCAATTTTTATTATAATTTTATTCGTGTAATATGGCCTCTAACAATTTTGAGAGAAGTTCAAAAGTGCACTGTTTTGTATACTACGTAAAATTAGGTACGTAAAAGCAACAATCAGAAAAATCCAAGTGTTTTTGTAGACAAATTAGCAATACCGTAAACGGTCATATCGATAAAGATTTCAGGCTAATAAGTCTACAGTAATATATTGACAAATACAACCATAATCTAATAACGGAACAGATCTTTAATATAGAGTGTTATTCAAATGTTTATATGGTAGGTTACTCACATTAATGTATAATTTAATAACATGTATTTCGTTAAACTTTTGGTACTACACATGACTAATTAAAACATTATTTCAGGTATAACTACCTGTTTTGAGAGCAGAAATGATGGTACACCATATGTTTTGTGTACAGAGAGGATGAAATAAAGTACAAAACACAAATTAGCACTTATATACAAAACGTACCTTAGAATGTTTCAACTATAATATAAACCCAAGAAAAAATTCTGTATAATATGTAAATTTTTCTGGTACTATATGATGTGATAAATATTTGTTAAAACTAAGACCTAAACTGTTTTAGGTAACAAGTGATATTGAGATCATAAACTGTAATGAAAGTACCTCATCCATGTAAGTCCTGGTCCTGGTCCTGGCCATCAAATACTGTTCCTGGCTCTACTTCCGCGACTAGTTGTGAGTTGGACGAAGATTAAACACGGTGCGTCATTTCACTTTCAAATTATTAACTAAAATATAAAATTATATACCTACGTTGTTTCCATGGATATTAAATAATATGTTATGTATCCTTTTGCACGTTTCTCATATGCTTTTCTTATCTTTGCGACATCACGGCTGCTACTAAAATTTAAACCATTTCTTGTTACACAAACACATGCATTCTAAGAAGACAAACGTTTGAATAAAAACACAATAACATAAGTTATTATATGTTTTTCCCTGCCTCAAGTTATGTGCTAAATTTATATTTATACATTATTATCTAGGGATAATATTCATCATGACATTTCATACTCTTGCTAATAATTAGTCTACATTAACGTGCTTTTAAATAAAAAAAAAATAATATAACTAATCACGTAAAAAATGCCCCACCAACCATATAAAAATGTATGATTATGTTTAAAATGCGAACTTTTAGAAGATTTCTGGATGAATATATACCTCAAAGTAAAACTGAGACATCGGAGGGCTTATTACTTACTTATTATGTCAGAAGTCTCAGGTAACAAAGGCACATTGTGAGAGAATGTACATAGCTTTAATATCAAATACTTGCAATGAAAGGCTTGAAAGCTTGAAAACCTATAAATGAGTAGGCCTATAATAATTTAATGTTAAATTAGGGCAATATAGTTAAGGTATTACATCATGTAGGTTTGTTAGCGAAATACCTTAAATATAATTATGCAGATCAAAGGTTAATAATACATTTACGTAATTCAATGAAACACTTAGAGAATCCTTTGTTTTTATTTCCAACAAATAAAGGAAACCGGCAGTTTATTTACTATTCACAAAATCCGTGCACAAGAACCACAACTGGTGGACTGAGTATACGGGCGAGTCACGCAACTATTGATTTACAAAATATTATATTTTTATTTTATGAATATTTCATATAATAGAGTAAATTACAAAAATATCCTTATTGCCTAAACCAGTGAAATGAGTATATGGTTATTGAAAAACTATTTCATGATTTTAATTCCTTGATTGTATTAAACAAATTTCATATAACTATAATTTAAGTACATTTAGGAAAATATAAGTACATTTAGGTAAAACTCATCTTTGCTGGGCATAATTTTTATGCGTTGAGTACATAGGCTGCTAGTTACTATATTTTTACTTATTGAAAAATCTTCAAACAATAAATATAACAAATTTGAATTAATTTGAAATTTATAAGCAGCTAAATGTATTTCGAATTTATGTCCAAGAAATTTAACAGATATTTCGTGAGCTAAATTTCATTTAACAACTATTTATTAATTACCGAGTTTTAGTATTGAAATATTAAGTATTAAAAGTGTAAATTATCGTAATTTTTTTAAAGAACCCTATCATACATGTTCTTTAGTTTTTAATGGGTTACAATTAATTGTAAAATAAAAAATTATGGTTTGAAACATATTATAATGTTATTCGGAATTATTTTTAAGCCAAACAATTAGAATCTTACAGCACAAAAATATCAAAACTTAAAAGTATCGAATTCTTTTTATATCCTTGTACTCATAATGCGAAGGAATTACAGAGCTCAAGTGTGGTTTTGGCCTGCGAAACAGAATGAAGTATCCCCTAGAATTAATTTAAAAAAATAAAGTATATCTGGTAAAAATTTGATTCTAGTACTCTATCCCAAAATTGTTCATGGATCCCCATGAAAAGTTTTACACGTTAGTCTAAGCGTACATACATGCATGGTCGTGCTTTTTCGGTCCCTCGATTGCTTAGTAAGCTAATTTTCATTTTTAGTTTTTATGTATTGTAGTATTTATAGTTTTCAAAAGGTTGACACGCTAATATATTTCTTTACATAAAACTTAAAATGTAATTTGTGGAATTGCATTGGTCCTCTTAATCCAATATTTATAACAAAAACCTGATATCATATTTTTCCTTTAAAGGTATATTCAATTTTAAAACTATAATTAAAATTAGGGAAATACTATTTGATACAACATATTTTTAAATACGTACATACGTACAATAATACATTAAAATAAGCTATTTTAGCTACCTAACGAACTATTATCTTCATAAACTCCCTCACATAAACCAAAATTGGAATGAACCGCCTTCCCTACAAGGAAGGGTCTAAAGCAGATGTTAAAATCTTGATTGTGTGTCCTATTAACTATTTTTTAGTGTTTTGCATGGTTATTTTTTACTATGTAATATGCATGAGCCAATTTAAAGCATGGCTAAATTATACAATTTAAGAGTATGTAGCATCTTGCACCTGAATGAGTGAATATATTCATGTCGTTAAAATGGTTGCCTAAAAAGAGAATGCTAATGAAAAACTTATAAATGTTTATTTAGCGTAAAAGAAGGCGCATAATGTATAATACATTGATACACTTGTGTATCCGGAAATATAAATACTTCTAAGAAAAACCATCGTTTTATAGCCTTGGCCGGTCATAAAATTATTTCATTTAGAAGCCTATACGTGTTTTTATAAGTCATAAGATGGCAGTTTACAATGTATAACCACATAAACCTGCTTTTTCGATTGAAGGGATATAGGAATTTATCTTAAGACAGAAAACACACTGCACTTTCTATGGCGGTGTATAAAGGGTTAAAAATTGTAATTTTCCACAAATCATATTGACAGTTGCTTTACACACATAAGCCCAACTGGTCCTACGGTAAATAAATTTATAATTAGCGTCAGGTAAGCGTAAACAAAACTTTATAATATTGCTAAATTCAGTTAGTTGTCTGAAGGTGATATAGCTATTCTTAGTGTCCAACGATTAGTTGTAATTGTGTCAAACTAAGAGAAATAATTCTTTAAAAAATATTGCTATTTTATTTTTTAGTTTCTTTTAATCCTTCTCTTAATCTGAATTGAAACGAAATGACAAATATCACAATACAAATGTCATGGACCCGAGACCAAATTCAAAGTGATGGTCGTAACACGAGTAATTACAATAGCAATCAATAATAGTTTTTTATTATGTTTAAAGTGAAATATGCATGGGAAAAAAAGAGCCTCAGTTACTCCAATATCTGGGTATAAACCGTAACACCTCTAAGGCTAGGTAGCTCGTCACTTCCTAACAATTATTTTGATTGTTCCCATCTGATTTTGCAGTGGATTGGATATCCTTTCAGTGTGTAAAATAATGATATCCCGATAAACAATTTTAGTTATGTTTTATACCAACTAGAACCTGGCATTATTCTTAAATGTAGCATTTTTTACTTTCTTCGGAGTAAACTTATTATTAACATTGGAAGTTTCAACATTTAAAAGTGACAATGGAATCTAAGTTTTGTCTAAAACTATACAATTTTAATCGGAAATTTCTAGTCTCTTGTAAAGTGGATGAGAGCTGTAGTGGTAATCTTATTAACGAGTGCAATACAGTAAAAGATATGGACCATAATTTTCCTCAAAATATGTACCATACCATTTTTAGAGATCATTGAGTTTAAACAAGTTAAACGCAATACGTTATGAATTTTAATCCTAAATGAGCTAACATTTACTAAATTCAAATTATTTTCAATATTTACAGAACTATTATATGCCTTAAAGATGTCTCTCAGACACAATTAAGTTAATAATTCTCTTGGCAATCTTTCCACTTTTTATAAAACATGTGAGAATGGATCTTAAAAGATTTGGAGGTTTTCAAGAAGATAGTTGTAAACTGATTCTTTCTGTACACTAAGAGTTTTGAAGCGATATAAAACCATAGATCACAAGTTCTTTCAGTTTGTCCACGATATATACGAAAGTTACTTGTTAGTCAAGATAAAACAAGAAAATTGAATTATTGTAAAATTCATTAAAAATTATAATTCTTTTCAACTGCAAACTCGTTATATTTAAATTGGAACTGTTTACCTTTTTTGGCTGTGGTTAATTCTCGCTAAATCTAAGATGTAAATTCCTTTCATTAACAAGAATAATCAAAGAAAATAAGTTAAAAGAAGAAAAGTAACTCATCTATAAGTCCTTGTCTCAGCCCTGGTCGTCGCCAGCGTACTCCTGCTGTTGATTTTCCACATCCTGCGTGTTAAACGATTTAGAACATTAAACGGAACAATTAAAAATGTCCTGCCTCTTATCAAGCTCTTGGCCATTGCACTTGTTCCTGGTCGTGGCTTCTGTATCCTAACGTGGCGTGAGTTCAACAATTTTTGTAAATAAGAGTATCGAATTTATCAAAAACTTTGTAATTCATGTTCTTTCTTGTTTCTATGGATATTTAAAATATGTTAATATGTACACATGTATATTTTCATCTTTTTTGTTTTTTATAGATTTCCCTTCACTTACACTATTAACAGTAAATAGATTTTTTTTATCAGATTACCCGAACACATGCATACTATAGAAATAAATATGTTTTATTTCTCGTCTTACCATAATGTAAACGTATAAATTATCATAATTTAGATTATTCAGGCATAATACTCGTTATGTCGTCATCGCTAAATAGTGTATCTGCAAGTAAAAGAACCTTGGTAGAATACTTTTCCCTTTGAGGTATATAACTTAAATAGTCTACAAAACAGTCTATGTAAATTAAAATTGTAAAGTTCCTTAGATTATACAACTCATGATATCGATAAGTTATTAAATAAGCAATACATTATTTGAAATATGGGTTGGAACAGTTTACGCCGATCCACGTATAATAGTCAATACCTGTATGCTGCGGATAAAACTTAGGCTATAACTAATTTCGTAACCAGTATGCAATGTTCGATCCTCTGTCCTAACACTAGTAGGGTTGTATTACTGTTTTAAATAACTTTCTATACTCATTGTATAGTTGACATTGATTACTCTCCTGTACTTTAACTATTTATTATTTTGCATTATTAGGCCTTCACGTTGCGTATCATAGTAGAGACTTTTTAAATTTCTGTATAAAAAACTATTATATTATTCCAAAATAGTTGTGATATTCCTTTATGTAACTTATATATTTACAACCCAGCAGGGATCACTTCTCACTGTTTTATACCTTCCAGCTGAACTTACCACTAAGAACAACAAAACCGATGTGTCACTTAAATCTCGCCAACGTTATGGATGTCCAAAAGCGGCACATCCCTAACCGCAACTGTCAAGATTCTTGGGGTCAGGTTAATTCGACATTTCTAGTCTATTGCGGCAGATAACTTTTGGAGATGGAAGGGTTCGTTTTATAAGAGAGAAAGGTTTCTTGCCAGCCTGGACAAAAGGGTGTGTCGCACCCTACCTGTTTTGACTAAAGAGGCCGGTTCAAAAATGGCCTCCCACTCTTTCGAGGGTACATGATGAGATTAGTAACCCTAAATTATTCCTCATGGATGTCAATATGAGGCGATCCCTACCTCTAACATTGCCCATCCATAATATCCTATTACTCCAGAAGCAGCGCAAAGATCCTTATTATGACAAGGTTCAATTTATAAGTTTCTTTTCCTAAGGGTATAAAAATATTTATATTGGAAGAGTTTAAAAATAAAGTTATCTTTAGGCCGTTTTTGCCTTGAAACTTTTTTTTAATATGTACTCGCAAAGGACGTTTAAAGCTTACTTCACGTGTATAATCTATTTTTTTGAGTTACCGCATTCATAAAGAAAAATCTCTTTAGTATTTTAATTTCATAGCATATAGTCACGATTAAACTTTCAGATATTATTTTTTTAGTTAAAAAAGTCTGTTGGCCTTTTTTCCAAAATGAGCGCAGTCAAAATCTTATGGCACATTTTCTACCTACCTCTTTAGGAACGCTAAACTTAGATCTAATCAATTCACAAATATTACTTTCCACACATGACATATATGGTATCCTGCGGGATACTTTAGTTTATCATGAGAAGATGAAGTAGGTGATTTTAATAGTAATCCTCAGCAAAGACATGTTTGATACATACTTAACTTTGCTCTTTGCTCACGAAATTAGAAAGTTTTTGCAACCCTTGATGTTTTATGCCACTCAACAAGGTTTACTTGTACGTAATTCTGCCCTAAAAAGATATTTCTGGTGGTACTCTCAAGTATTGTTACAATCCATATACCTACCAAATACTGGATATTGATTATTCTACCTCAACGGTCATAAGATTGAATTAAATTTCCCCTACAGTTAAAATGTCGTGTACATTACAATTTACGGTACTACACTTCTTTGTTTCTTTCTTATACTAAATGTTAATATACAAAATTTTTTGTTTTTATTATGATGACCTTAAATATTCTAGAACTCATAAGATTTAAGTAGATACTGGTGGAAATTAAAAACTGCACCTTTTTAGAAATATTCAGGTTTATTAAATCAATCCAAATTTCAATTATTAACCTTCTATTCCACCAATGAAATGTTTTGCACAATAGTTTAAAATTACTACTTCCTTAGGCAAGGCACTTTCGATTTAACATGGACTCACTGTCCTCCAAATACGTGTGTATAAAATATAAAATAAAATAATAATCTTGAATAAATTTGTATGAAATAAAATAAATAGGCTTCTTCTCAAAACTAATAAAATAAAAATTATAAACTTCTTTAAAATATAATTCTCAAACAAAACTAAACAGTTCTCAACAGGAATTTTTCACAAGTTCCTACAGGATATGGTGCAGCACCTGCAGCTCTTCATTTTAACTAGAATCCCTATAATTTCAATTACATTTTTATGTTTGACTTTAAATAAATAACTCCTTTACAATTTAGATATATATTAGTTCACACTCAACCGAATTTGATCGTTAATTTCAAATTTCAATTCCAATTTCAAATTAATTCACTTCTTAAATTTTCAAATTTCAAATTTAGAAAAATTTAATAATTCAGTCAAAAGTACTTAGCTCTTTGGTCGTGAAGGTCTTGGAGTTTGGTATTAAAATAATCTATACCAACGGATCCTACGCCCGACACTACTTTTAAACTCGCACTAAAGACTTTACTCTATCGCTTCTCAACTCGGAATGGAAGCAGAGCGTGTTTTCTTGGCCTGAACCGACTACGCTCCTGTTCCTGCAGGCCTGTTTGAATCACTCTCAACGCAGGTTCGCCGCCTAACAAAAGATTGAGTCCACTGTAGACTATTGTTTAGCATTCACTGCCATCAAGTCAGGTCTAGACTAGATTCCAAGCGCGTTGTGCCTGCCGCTGGATTACAATATAAATTTACTTTTTTATTCCCTATCCATTTACAATTCTAAAATTAAATTTTATTTTATTAAATTTTTATTTTTATTTAAAGTATACCATGTAATTGGTATACACACCCCCCCTTAAAGCGCTTGGTATCTGCCAAGTTTAATACTTAAATCTAAGAAATTTATCTCACATCCTTTAGAAATTGTATTTCCACCTAGCCTTAACATGCATCATCAAATCTACAAAACCCTTTTTTTTATTTATAATATTTGTTTTAATTTATTTTTGATAAATAGTTGTAAGAAGTGGCAGCATACTAGTTGTCAAGTTATTTTAACCAAGCGTTAATTATTATAAATTCTTTTTAAAAGAGTCCATACATTATCAGATTGTTTTTTGAAAACTTAACAATTAAATTCCCCAATAGAAACCTTGACCTAAACTATGGCAAATATTAAGAGTCCAATTGCCACCTACCTTTTTACAATTCTAAGTCCTACCATAAAGATAGTCCATCCAGATAATCCTTCACAATGGGTAGAACGAGGTAGTCGGTGGTTGTTGTTGTGGGATGTTTATTGCAGGTCCGGTCCGTAATTAGTTGGGTCGTCCTTGGAACCTTTGCCCTGCACGGCTGTGTGTGTTGGCTCGCCCATTCACTGGTTGTCGCAGCTTCATATAGAATTAAAACATATCCCCAGACGGGGGTGTCAGTTCTTATTTTATTATTTTTACCTATACCGTTGTTTATCATAGAAATAACAGTCTTTTTTCTTCTGTTCCCCTCTTCCTTGGCATAAATTTTATCAAACTAACAAGTTTAAATTAATATTCCAACATTCGTGTTAGTTATTAATTTACATACAAACATAAATAACACATGTTAATAACATTAATTACGGACCATGAGTTTCGGATTTGTTGCATTATTCAGAAAATAAATACTGAATTGTTTTAATACACTCCTCCTCTCCCAAACCATGTAGTTATCGCAACTGTTTACTTCACCTGTGCCCTTTTATCTAAATCATAAACTTTTTTATTCCTCTTGAGGTTTCTTCAAGTTTAAAATACATTTTTACAACATTACAATTCAAGTTAATATTTACAATTTAACAGGGCTGTAGAATTTCCTCAATTGTTCAATATATTTTAATTTAATCTTCCTTGTCACTGAAATTTCTCAAATCAAACATACATACATACAGCGTACATCCAATATAGTTTTTCTTCATTCTTACAACTAATTTAATTCGTCATAATTTTTAATCAGTTCTTTTTTTCTATTTTGTAATTCAAATTATTTGCCCCTCGGTAATTATATTGTTTTTTGTTATATTTAAATATGCATTCTTCTTTCCCCAGTGGGTTTCACATCCTGCAAGTGTATTCTACGGAATTCATTCAATTCTTTTAAATTTTGAACCACATATGAGTTGGAGCTAATAATTGAAATTATTCTGAATGGTCCTTCATATTTCAGATCTAGCTTATATCGCTGATTTGTAATTCTACAATAGACTACATCATACATTTTTAATTGCCTGTGATTTCGGTTGTATCGGTTTCTTCTCGAATTCAGCTCATTTTGTCTTTTTAAATTTTGAATAGCTTCAACCATCTTTGCATTCTTATCTTTGCTCCATTTTTCATCACAAATATCTTTAATTTGCCATTTTAGTGACAAACCATCATTTGCTTTGAAACTGAACATCAATTCAAATGCAGACGACTTTATGCTTTCATTGTGACAAGTATTTAGGGCCATTTGCACATGGTACAAATCCTTGTCCCAATTCTTTTTACAGTCATGATAATAAGCTGTCAGAATTTGATTTAAATTTCGAATTTGCCTTTCACTTTTATTTCCTTGAGGAGTATAAGGTATAATGGTCCTTTGTTTTTATGCCCAAATTAAACAAATAATTTTTGAACTCCTCGCTGACAAAATATGTTCCATTATCCGTCACGAATTCTTCAGGCAAAGAAAAATTTTTGAAAATATTATTTTCTAATGCATTAATTACATTACCTGAGGTGCATTTCCTGAGTGGCATTATCCAATTATATTTGGTGAAGTCATCTACAGCTATCAGGATGTATTGCATTCGATTGGAAGACGCAGGTAATGGCCCATAAATATCCATATATAACTTCTGCATTGGACGACTGCTCAGATTGCTGTTCAAAGGTCCTTGGTCCCTCCAGTTGCTACTATTTCAAACACACTTCACAACATTTTACATTATTTTTCACATAATCATTTAGTTTAGGGTGATAAAACCTTTCATTTATTTTCTGTTGTTTTTAAAATGCCGAAGTGACAGCCAGACAATGAGTTGTGATAATACTCGTATACAACCTTGAATAAGTGTTCAGGTAAATAGATCCTTTTAGAATTGTTTTTATTGTTCACATAAAATAACACCCCTTTTTCCACACTGTAAACATCACTATTGGTATAGTTCAATACACCCTCCATAATTTTAGTTATATTTACATCCTGCTTCTGATGCGTTTTTAAGTCCATAAAGCTAAAAGGCATCGTACTTATACTATTTATAGACACTGTTTCCTCTCTTATTACTAAGTCCTTATTATTTACAGTTTCATTGTTCATTTTTAAAGAGTTATCGTTCATCTTGTCCTTATTCACTAATTTTTCTAGTTCATGTAACACATTGTTGTCAACTTCACTATCTTGAAATAATCTAGATAAATAGTCCGCTACTGGGTCCTGATTACCTTTAACATGCGTAATTTTAAATGGTAGAGACAATATAACCTCCACCCAGCGCCCTAATTTTCCTAATTTACGAAAGTGGGACAATACCCAAGCCAATGCTGAGTTATCGGTCACTAAGTTGAATGGTCTCATTTCTAGGAAATTACGGAATTTATTTATCGAACAGACAACTGCCAAGGCTTCCTTTTGATAGGTAGTAAGTTTCACCTCACTTTCATTAAATTTTCTCGAATAATAGGCCACCGGTTTTAAATGTCCATTATCCGCTTCCTGTAATAAACAGGAACCGAGGGCCTTATCACTCGCGTCGCATTGGACTGTGAACTCCTTGTTGAAGTCAGGGATGGCTAACACGGGGGGACGGGTAACCGCTCGTTTCAGTTTATCGAACGATTCCTGACATTTTTGGTCCCACACAAATTTGGACGACTTCTTCCTCATTTCATTGAGTGGATGAGCTATTTCCGCATAATTTGGAATAAATTTAGAGAAATAACTAGTCATCCCTATGAATCTCGCAATACCTTTCTTGTCCCGGGGCCTCGGAGATTCTAATAACGTCCGTGTACGGTCAGGGTCCATTCTTATAGTGTCTTTGGAAACCAAATGTCCCAGAAATTTAATTTCATTATAACAAAATTTTACTTTCTCCGGATTCACAGTAAGATTATTTTTCTTTAAACACTCTAACACTTGTTTCAAATGCATATAATGTTCCTCCAATGTCTTCGAATACACAATAATATCGTCCAAAAAGGCGAGAGTGCAAGTAAATCTCAATTCTCCTAAGATTTTATTCATATATGACGACAATACCCCACTTCCAATTAATAATCCAAAAGGAATTCGTTTAAAGCTGTAACTTCCGGAAGGTACCGAGAACGTAGTTAACTCCTGGCTTTCCTTCGCTAAACTTATTTGATAAAAACTTTTGGTTAAGTCTATTACTGAGTAATAATTGTTTCCCTTCAAATGGTAATATAGTTCGTGCATGTCGCCTATAGGATAACTCACTCCTTCCAACTTCTTGTTTAACTCCTTGTAATTAACTACTAATCTTTCCGATTTTCCATCTTCCTTACCTACTAAAAAGGCTGGACTCGAGTACTGACTCACACTTGGTTGAATAATGTCCTGTTCCAATAATTCGTCAATAATTTTTTTTATTTTTAATTGTTTAGGTGGATTCAATGGATATGGTCTAAGTTTTACGGGTTCATGATCTTTAACTTTTAATTTATACTCATAATCTAGAGTTTTTACCAATTTTGTCGGTAAATACCGTTGGAAATTCCTTTATAATTTTTAATATTTCATTACTGGCCTCTTCGCATCCTATTTTATAAGTGTGATTGGTGTTCATACACGCTACTGTAATACTTTGCTCAAATTTTATACACTTCTCTACATTAAAGTCAAATCGACAACAATTATTTTTCAAGTCTATTAATAAACCAGAATGTTTTATAAAGTTCGCTCCTAAAATTGCCTTTTGAGCTAAGTCCTTCACTATAACAAATTCCACTTTCCAGGTGAACATATCTATTTTTATTTTTATATTTACACTGCCGATTACGAACATTTTTTTATTTTCAGCACTCATACATGTCAGGTTAGATAACTGGTAACACTTTACAATCTTATTCTCTAATAATAGTTTATACAGTCTATCACTTATTATATTTATACTACTACCAGTATCTAATAATACATTTAATGATATATTCTTGCCAAAATCTATTTCTAAGCTGGGCAATGAACTGATATTTTCCGAATTTTTCTTTTGCCAAGTATGATTTAATTTAGCAGATAATTCATGTGAATTTTTGTTGGACACAATTTTAGGTAACCGGGAAAGTTCGCCCTTCCTTAACTCATTGTTCGAACTTTCCCTACTAACTAGTTTTTTGACTCCTGTACATTACGACCTACATTTTCGGGGTTTATAGCTGGAGTGTGGTTTACAATAGGTCTCCGCTGGTTTACAACAGGTTTCCTGTTTACCTCCCGGCACTGATAAGCATAATGACCAGGTCTATTACATTTATAACAAGTTATTGTTTCTTGCCTCGCCCTGATGCTGTTAACCGGTACATTATACTTCCTATTCACATTCAAATTATTCCCTGTTTTCCTCACGTTGTCAGCATAACCTACATTATTCGCCCTTATACACATCTCATCCAGTTCGGAATATGTGCTCGGATTTCCCATAAACACTAGTTTATTTCTGGTTTCAGGATTAATTCCCACCTTAATTAATTCCACAACATCCCTTTCATTTATATTACAACAAAGTACTTCTACTGATTCCTTAATGTCTATAATGTAGTTGGATAAGCTTTCATTATATCTTTGGGGACGGTGCACCTTTTCAAATTTCAAAAGTTCACGCTGATGATATGGCACGAAATAATTCAATAATATTTCAAGCATTAATTTGACCGTGACATTGTCCTGTTTTATTTCTAATAGTTTCGACAAAAGAGCTCAATGACTATGTGAAATCGCAATCTCCATAATGTCCTCTTCCGTACATCTAGTTTCCTTTTTAAGTTTCAAGATTATTTTAAAGAATTCTAATAATTCTTGAACATTTAATCCATCGCAGATTTTTAACTCTTTCAAATAACGCTCAATGGGGTTCGGTAGTTTATTATAACTTAAATGTGGCCGTCCCGAAACAAACACCTCATCTCTCATATTTAGACCAGACTTATCTTTCACTTCCGGTTTACTAGCCTCTTCCAGCTCACCTTCTATTTCCAGATTGGAATCAGATAACTTACGCACCAAGTTATCAGATGTTTCCTTGTCAATTTTTAGGTTTTTTATTTTTAACAACAATTCACTTAATATACTATTGCGGTTTTCAATATGTTTAGCTATATCCTTTTCTTCGATTTTAAACAATTTACTTAAGTTAGTTAGTCGGTGCTGCCAATGATTTATTTTTGTTTCACACCTAACTATGTCCAATGTTAGTCCTGTTCAATGGATTCCTCCAGTCTACTTCCTAATACTTGGGTTTCTAACTTAATTTTATCCCATTCCTCCTTGAAAGCGACCTTTCCCCTCAGGTTCAAATAATTACTATTTACATCAAGACTTATTAACTGCCGTAACTTTTTCCTTAAATCTATCACTTTAAGACTAGGAGACACTTCCACACCTCTTAACCTAATTTCATAGTCCAATTCCTCCTTGGTTAACAACTCCATCTTAAGTGCCATTTTAAAAGTTTAATATTAAACACTTTATAAATATCCAGTATCCAAGCCACTTATTAATGAACAACCACTAAGTTCAATTTTATTAAGGTTCACCAGAATATAGCAGAGTGGCGCACTTATTTGTATACTAAATGTTAATATACAAAATTTTTTGTTTTTATTATGATGACCTTAAATATTCTAGAACTCATAAGATTTAAGTAGATACTGGTGGAAATTAAAAACTGCACCTTTTTAGAAATATTCAGGTTTATTAAATCAATCCAAATTTCAATTATTAACCTTCTATTCCACCAATGAAATGTTTTGCACAATAGTTTTAAAATTACTACTTCCTTAGGCAAGGCAACTTTCGATTTAACATGGACTCACTGTCCTCCAAATACGTGTGTATAAAATATAAAATAAAATTAATAATCTTGAATAAATTTGTATGAAAATAAAATAAATAGGCTTCTTCTCAAAACTAATAAAATAAAAATTATAAACTTCTTTAAAATATAATTCTCAAACAAAACTAAACAGTTCTCAACAGGAATTTTTCACAAGTTCCTACAGGATATGGTGCAGCACCTGCAGCTCTTCATTTGTAACTAGAATCCCTATAATTTCAATTAAATTTTTATGTTTGACTTTAAATAAATAACTCCTTTACAATTTAGATATATATTAGTTCACACTCAACCGAATTTGATCGTTAATTTCAAATTTCAATTCCAATTTCAAATTAATTCACTTCTTAAATTTTCAAATTTCAAATTTAGAAAAATTTAATAATTCAGTCAAAAGTACTTAGCTCTTTGGTCGTGAAGGTCTTGGAGTTTGGTATTAAAATAATCTATACCAACGGATCCTACGCCCGACACTACTTTTTAAACTCGCACTAAAGACTTTACTCTATCGCTTCTCAACTCGGAATGGAAGCAGAGCGTGTTTTCTTGGCCTGAACCGACTACGCTCCTGTTCCTGCAGGCCTGTTTGAATCACTCTCAACGCAGGTTCGCCGCCTAACAAAAGATTGAGTCCACTGTAGACTATTGTTTAGCATTCACTGCCATCAAGTCCAGGTCTAGAACCAGATTCCAAAGCGCGTTGTGCCTGCCGCTGGATTACAATATAAATTTACTTTTTTTATTCCCTATCCATTTACAATTCTAAAATAAAATTTTATTTTTATTTTTATTTAAAGTATACCATGTAATTGGTATATTTCTCCTGCAATATCACATGCTTAGATATGTTCCAAAATTCTGATTAAAAAAAATATATTTTCTTTATGAGAGATTTAATAACACATAGTTATTTACTTTATTGAGTTTAATCAGAGAATAATGAGATGTGTTAAATAGGACTCAACTAACAAAATATCATGTCTTTTTCTATTAGTTTACGTTATCAGGAATATGTAACCTCAGGTATATTTAATATCCCAGCTTAGAAAATATTTGTTTAAAATTATGTAAAGTGTACAATTATAAGCAAATTTTACGATGAATTGATACTGTTATGCATTTTTAAATTTTTTTTTTACAATGGATTCTACGTTTAGGAGCCTTTATTACTTCAGGTTGCGAAAGTCATGTCCTCTAACCAGGACTCAAAACTCAAGCCTTTAAATCGATAAGCTGAGACAGTGATCGATTAGCTAGATTAGCTACGAAGATAGCAAAAGATGTCTAATAGGCACATTCTGGTAATTCTTTATCCTGCACCTTCCTACTAGATGTCAAAATACAACTGTTGTATAACTTTTTACGAATAGCAAATTCTATGTTGTTAATGAAATCTCACTTAGTTAAGGTGACAATACTCAATATTTTAAGGCGACAATAGAGCACGGTACAGAACTGATAACTGTTCAACTTAAAATTGTGTTATTTCTATGTTTATTTTTTTGGCTCAAAGAGGCTCTTAACGTTACGTCTAGAAGTTTAGCATTTGATTGTCATTAGGAATGTCTATGAAGGTTTAATTTTGACCTCTGGTGGTAGTTCCAGTAAGATTTTGATTAAATCAATAATTATAGACTATATTTTTCCTCAAAAAGTTTTCACAGTATCGTTATGTACTTTTTAAAGTGCAAGCAATCATAAATGATTAAGTTATGAATTTTAATCCTGAGTAAACTTCCATTCGCTAGTAAATTTAAAATAATTTTTAACATTACACTACTATAAAATACCTGAAAGACGTCTCTTAGCCATATTTAACCAAATTATTTTCTAAGTAATCTTTACATTTTTATATCAAATATGTATGAAAGGACCTTAAAAACATTTACAGATGATATTGAAGGTGATTGTAAACTGATTCTTTCTGTACAATTAGAGTACTTTAAGGATGAAATTAAATTAAATGTCTGAAAGATGTCTCTTAGACATATGTAAAAATTCTTTAAGTAATCAATACTTTTTTTATCAAATATTTATAGATGGATCTTAAAAAGATTTGGGCGGTGTAAAATTATTCATTAAAAATTCACATTAATGTTCGGGGAAAATAATGAACCAGTATGAGTTTAAAACAAATATACCATGCAGTCAAAAACATAAAAATATAAATAAAACAACATGACTTTTAATTATTTAAAGTATGTTAACAAATATTCTCTACAACGATCATTATAATTTTGGCATGCAATAGGGTAATATAATTATTAATTGTGAAAATGTAATAAAGGCAAAAATGGATTCTAATAAGTTATTTCTATGGCTTTATTACTTTTAATAGTCTTGTAAATTTAAAAGGAGCTTATTTTAAGTTATTTTTAATATTAAACTACTATAAAATGCCTTTCAGATGTCTCTCAGGCATATTTAACCAAGTAATTCTCTAATAATCTTTAAACTATTTACCAAATATGTATGAATAGACCTTAAAAACATATATAGTTGATTTTGAAGGTGATTGTAAACTGATTCTTTTTTACACTTAAAGTACTTAAAGGATTTAAATAAATACTTCAGGGGCTCTTTCTATTTTCCCACAAAACATAAGAATGTTATTTTTTTGATTAAGATAAACATTACTAACAAATACAATAAAATAATTTTTAATTTCCTTAAAGATTAAAATCCTGTTAATAATTACATTATTACATAGGAACTGCTTCAATGTGTTTTTCTGTAATAGTTAATCGCTAAAATTAGGATTAAAACTACTTAGGGTAAAAAGAATAGTTAGACAAAAACTTTGAATTCTAAATAATTAAAGTAACTTATATATAGGATTGTCTCAGTCCTTGTCTTTGTCATAATACTGGATGAATCCCAGTGTAGATTTTCCACCTCCTGCGTGTCTAACTACACTATTGAATTTATAACAAATCTTGTTAATACATGTTATTTGTTGTTTCTATGGATATCTAAAAGATATTAATACCTACAGTGTTGTGTGTCATGTGTTTCCTGTTCAATTTTTTTATCTTCACTTGCTTGTTTACGTCATAATTACTATCAACATTAAATCGATGTTTGTTAGCAGAATAAACTAACACATACATACTTTAGTGAAAAACGTGTTTTAGTTACTTGTCTTACAGTAATTTCAACGTGATAAATTATAATAATATTCAGGCACAGTACTCGATATGTCATGTCATTGCTTTATAGTATATTTGCTATATAGTGTATAACCATATTAGAGAAGTTCAAATGTAAGGGAGCTGTTCTACACTAGAGTCTGGGGTTGATGAGACTTTTTCATATCCGCACAAGACGTAAAGGCGTTCACTACTTTTATACCCTCTATTAAGAACTTTGATATATTTTCAATTTAGAATATTCAGCCACTCTTGACTCTCGGATATACGACTGTTTTATATAGTAAAATATATTTAAGGGTCTTTTAAATTAGAAGAGAGGTCTTAAATTTAATGTAACATTGTCTATATATTACTTTTTAGGCACTGGACATAAAACTAATAAATTCACAAATTCTATATGTCCAACAGGACATAACATGTTAGAACTTCTTTAGTTTTAAGAATACCATAACAGCTACAGATACAATAAACGTAATAATAAATACGTAATTAAATTTCGTTTACTTAGTAGTAGTGTTGTCACTACACTTACTATTGCGGGTTTATTTGTAACTATAACTATGATGTATAAACTGCTTTGTTAACTGATAGATCTACAAGCAAAAGTTGGGATTTCTAAATAAATATTAAAATTGAACTCATCTGTAAGTTTTGGTTCTGGTCCTAGCTATAGTTTATCCCGGTGTAGTTCAACGGACGTAGTCGAAATAGAACAATCATAAACTGAACGATAGAAAAACATTAATAACCAAAACTTATTGTGGTTTCTATGGATATAAAATGTTTATTTGTTACAAGTATTTTAATAAACATATTTGTAATATGTGTATTTCAAAATGAAACCCACAGACACCTTTAATATGATATTTTACGAAACCGCCATATCTAAAATTTCTACACATGTATTACAACATTGTAATTAGTTTCGATATAGTATACTTTTAAATTTCTCCCGAAAACTATTTCTACTAATATTTGTGATTTTCTAAGTAATAATTTACAATTTTATACACTTTTTCACAGATGTTCCAACCTTTATTCAAATGGATTATATTACAGTTCTGATATTCATAGTAAAGCGGTAGTAGTATATAATTAGGGTTAATGTTTGGAGTTCAAATGCTTTGTCGTTTTAGAAGAATCAAACATATATTCCGTTTTTACGTTCATATGGATGTTATGGCGTTAATACCTAAGTCTATCCTTTTTTAGGAAGCTAACTCACGTGCAGGCAGTGTAATTGTAAATTTAACTTTGATTCAAGTTAAAATATTTAAACATACGGCCAGTTATTTAATAGAATAAGTCTTAAGTTACTTACATTCAAACATACAAACCAACATTTAAACTTTTATTTTGGTCAGACCTTTTGATAGCAAGGGTATCTTCGACAGACACATCACAACATCATTACTTTTGTGATGTGTTTGACGAAGATAGCCTTTCTATCGAAAGACCTCACAAAAATAAAATTTTTATGTATTGGTTTATTTGTTTCAGTGTAAATAAGTTAACAAGTAGCCAATACAAGCTCCATCTTCTACAGAAAAAGTCTTTTGTTTAACAACTGTGGTTAGATTAATTCTTCATGTTTACAGTCTCGTGAGAGCGCTTGCAGCCTTCTTCAAAGCTATGCTATCTTGTTTAGGAACACTTCTGGATAAATTTTCTCAATTTTTTAAAGGTCGATTTGAATTTGTGAATTTGTCTTAATACCTCAATTTAAAAATATTATACGTGTTAATAATGGCACATTGCAGCGGGTACGGCGGTTATCGCGAGATAACAGCTTTGAGTTTTGTAAAAGTAATGAAACTTTTTCTTCCAAAAATGAAATTGATCTTCAGCCAACACTAGCTTTGGTCCAGTAATAATAGAAGTAAAAAAACCTATGAGGCAATATGTTTATCTAAAATAATTATTGTATTATAAACATTTAAATCCAGCTGTCACATATGAAAGTGATAGTTATATCACAACGGTGTGGAAAGACTAAATAAGCCATTTTAGTCAAGTATTTGTAACGATATTGTCAAACATTCCAGTTTTTATATTTTTATAAAGAGTGACCTACGAATCTTTAAACCTGTAAAATAAGCTAGTACACTATTCTTTATGATTTACCTTAGTATCTTAGTAAAGGTAAATCATATTATCTTTATCAACTTCTTTATCAACCTTAGTCATTAAACCTTGTCAACGTGCCCTAGTCATGCTCAGAGTTCTTATTGTTGTAAGCAAAGGCGAGAAAGGCTCACGGCTATAACTTCTGTGGTTTTCATGGGAATAATCCCTCTAACACCATCCATGTCAGCAACATTAGCATTTTCATTTCGCAGCTACTCGGTCTATATACCACACTGGATGACTTTTATAGGGTTATCGCATCAGACTTATAATTCCTTTAATTTTTTAATATTTCAGTACTAGCAACGAAATAATGTATTAGCAATTGACACTATACTCTATAGGCTTCATTTGTTGTTGCTTGGCACCTTAAAACTTTAGGAAAGGAGAGTAAAGTCAGACTCATTAAATAAAACAAATAAGCAAAAATATTTTATAATATTCTTTACAGTTGTTACGTATTATGCAATAGGCTTCGCTGAGTTTTCATGCCAAATTTCAACTCTGTAGCTCGATTTATTTTCGAGATATCTTGTTGACAGTTAAACATACAATCATACATGACAGAAATATTTAAATCCACGGTGACCAAAGAGAAATCGTGTGAGCTTACTAAGTGGTAGGCTTCTATGACGCTCAGCCTAATCCCATGGTTGGAGAGTACCATCATATAATTCATTTTGTCTATGTTTTTACAGCAGTACTCTAATAGAATTTCTGGTAAACAAGCGAAGGTACTATAACGAAAGTGTGCAATTAAGTCATATATTACCAGTACCTTTGAACATTGAACACAATACATTATAATTTCTATTTACTTTATGAATAAGTGTCATTAAAATTACACATGATATTTAGTAGAAAGTTTGTTGACATGTTTATTAATTTACCTGATTTATATTTTTTATCATGGCTGCATGTAAGAACAAAAAATATTTCCTAACGCTAATCCAAATTCGTTCGATTGCCATGAACTAATATCAAACACAGTAACGCAGCTATTGATGGAAGAGTCGATTCTATGAGTTTTGAGTTTAGCTCCAGTTTACCTTTATATTACGTGCAGCAAATTTAGTAAACCGTCCTCCACACAAGCAAATCTTAGGTGCAAGAAAACCTTCCATACATTACACAGGTATGGTGAGAAGGGATGGTTGAGTGAGAAAGGCAGTCTATGTTGTGAACGTGTCAAAACGATGCGGGGGTTCCGTTTGAACTTTTTTCGTTTTCGTTGCAGATTATTTTTGGATCCCTTTAGGGGAACATGGCTCGAGTTTTAAGACATTTGCAACAGCATCAGGTTTTTAGACGGCGCATTAAGAGGAAGGTGAACTGGAACTAAACTTAACATAAACATTGAAACAGCCCGTCCCACCATATTAGCGTTATGGAAGAACTGAGGTAGCTCCACCGTGCTTTTGGATTGTAGTCAAACATCGTAAGCACTCAGTTGTGCACCTGATGAGACAGGAAGATACAGTGTGCATTATGAAAATAATGATAATTTTCAGGAGAAAAATTGATTTATTGTTTCGATTGATAAAAATAGTGAAAAATACTTCAAGATAGTCTACACCTGCATCAACACACCTGCGTAGACAATTCTGCCACGCTTGGAAAAGCACCCTGGTACTCCTCGACTGGAATGCCTCTCAGGGGCCTTATAACTTCAGCTCAGATGTTTCCCACCGACTTCCTGTGCTTTCTTCTCTCAGCTCAGTAAGTGGAACAAAAAATATCGCAAAGAAACTATCTCAGGGCTGTAAAGGCTGGGGCACGACGGGTGGTCTTGTTCTGGGTAGGGTAGATGGTAACGACAAGGGAATTGTTTCTGGGGAAATTTTTCTCTGGTGGAGCTTAAAGATGACTAATATCAGGCCAGGCGCGGGCGAGCCGGCGTTTCAGTCTCAAGCGCCTCCAGATAAAAGGCTGCTTTGACAGCTTTTCCTTGCGGTAAAAACTCAAAATGGACGATTCCCTTGAACGTCAAAGAAGACAAACAGCATTTTTTTTAAACGATACTTGCTCATATGCACTTTTTTGTGTTTGGGAGAGGATTCTGTGTGCCACTGGGAGCCCTGCCTTTTGGATTCTGGATTTAAATTGGTACTAATGCAGTTGTATAACTCAAATTTCTATCGAAGATGTGTGCTAGGGTTTATTCAGGCATTGGTTCACTCCGGCAGGATGCACAGTCGATTTAGAAGTTTAACTGATACATTATTCTCCAAAACGATATATTATATTTGATCATGAAACAGAAATTTCAGTAAAATCAGTTACAAAGAGGACTTTTAATATTTAAATGTATTATAATCTAATCAGGCATTCCTAATACTGTATAATTATACTTTACCCGTTATTACCTCTTGTAGTGTGAAAGAGAGATCTGGCGTGAATTTTAGTAACTAATACAATGAGTTAAAACTTTTAGAACATATTTTTGTCACCATTCTTGGCATAAACGTTTTAAATTATTATATATTTACAACTAAAATTAGTTACCATTTTTATATCTTAAATGAAAATCATTGATTAATTTCTACTAATTACTGTTCCCCCCACCCCCCCCCCCCCCCAAGGTAAGTTTTTTTTTTTAATTGATGTTTTCAAAATAAATGTCCACAACCTCTAAGTAAGTTTCTTTTAACAGACCATATTTTTTTTTTTTTATTGAATTATAATTTTTACCCACTTTAATAAAGTAATGAGGTGACGATACAAGATCTAATCTGTTTGGTGAATCTAATAGTTGAAAACATCTAATATTTGGTGAATTTCACCAAAACTATATATAACGCATAATGGACTATGAGAAAAATTCGCCTGAAAAAAACATTCGCGTTCATTTTTAACTGACGATGTTTACCCACACTGATTTAAGGTATATAAATACCGATAAATACTGATATAACATATACGAAAATATGATTATATAATGAACTGAGATTGTAAAGCAAGAGGTACCGGATCCTGTAACTGGAAATTAGTGGCCTATAAAATATTCATAAGCTTAGAAAATAAAACACCTATATATACTATATAACAAGGGTGGAGTGCTCTTGTGTGTTGACAAATTTTTTTGGGTTTATAATGCAATGTAAATATGGAGTAACAGGATGGTCAGTTATAAAAAAAGTCCTAACCTCCAAAAATTAGGTCTGGAAATGAATTATTTTCAGTTTTTCTAAAAAACCCCCGTAGTTTTATGTACATAAATCATGATGATTTCTCCAGCAACGACGATAGACCATAATGTGAGCAAAACTACATAATTTTTTCTTAGATTCTCCGTTAAATTTTAAATTTGAAAAAGTTATCGGTTCAAAAACTGGTAAGTAAAAGAAATTTAAGCTTCAGGTCGATTTCAAATAGGCAAAGTGTGCCTAAGTTTTAGAAAAACAACTTAAATATCATTGAACCGCCTTCTTTTTACCACACACTGTACACAAGAATGTGTCAAAGGGTGAATATTAAAAAACTTTTGACATTTAATTAGGGCTTTAAAAAAAATTGTATGCCATATGACCTATAGTTAAGTATTCCGGATTACCCTACTTTTATTGGTTTGAATAATTAAAAAACATGCAAGCTACAAAAGAGAATTAAAACAATTTAATAACAACTGTACTTAATTTTTATGTTTATATAAACTAACTGCCTCAATAAAACAAGGTATGCATATACCAACTATTTTAGGGTGTTTTGCCAAGTTTAAAAAAATATTCAGTATAGGTTTTAAAGGTTAACTCTGAGTGGTCCATAGGGACCGGTATAATAAACATAAATTTTGTTGAGCATTAGTAAAGATATTTAATAAATGGGAACTTTAATTCAATTATCAATAAAGTAAATGAAAATTAGAATACAAATTCATGAACACAAAAACCGAGATTATAAAAGTAAAATCCATTGCAGTTTCATTCCATCAAAATGGCGACCTTCTTTTCTCACAACAAGCCTCTTGCTCTCGCTTTCTCATTGCACCAACGGGTCGTGGTTAAAAGACAAGTTTTTTCCCGAAGCCCTTTGAGCAGACCAGTACCAATTCCCTGCCTTACCGTAACTCTTCTTTCTTAGTTTATTGGGGTGGAATACAAAACTTCCTGCTTAAAAAAAACCCCAGCACAAAAAAGGTCCATAGGGTGTAAGGTCGGGAGATCGGGCAGGCCATGCGACAGTTTTTCCCCCACGTTCAAGATCCACTCGGGATAGTTTTTCAGTCAGCCATTGACGTACTGTTGCATTAAAATGTGGAGGGGCTCCATCCTGCTGGAATATAAGCTCGTCTCTTTCAACATTGTTTAGAACCATCTAAAAGGTTAGGTAGGTCGTATTTCAAAAAATTTAAGTAGTTTGTTCCATTTAAAATTCCATCAAATATATGAGGGCCAATCAATTGGTCGCCTAAGACTACGACACCAAACATTAATACTAAAACGCGTTTGAAAGGATTGTTCCCTTGTCCAATGTGGGTGATTTGTACTCTAGGAGCATAATCAGTTGCTTTCAGACCTTGAATAGGCGTACAATGGTATGGATGGATCTTGGAACTTCTTATGGAAAATGTCCAAAACCTTCCATTGTGATACACCTACGTCTCTAGCAAGTTGTCTACTACTATCATTCCGAACTGAATTTAGAACTACTTCATCTAATCCTACATCATGAACAATGTGTCCTACTTTGTTAGGTCTTTTGTGAACTGTACCTCCATCCACAAGACGTTGATGGAGTCTTGAGAACACAGAATGACTGGGAAGTTGGCGATCAGGTAGCGAGCTTGATACTCTCTTTGGGCAGCACGCGCATTTCCATCACAAAACCCGTAAATAAAGTGCATATCAGCGTATTCTCGAGTAGTGAACTCCATGGCAGCCTACACTTGACTAAATCGAACAGAAAAATAGTTTATTGGAGGTGGAAGTAATTCATGTGGGACACTGGTCTTATAAAACAAGATACGGAATGAATAAACAATAATACTGGTGAAAGTGATAAGATAAGAAATTAAAGCATTGATAAAGGATGTGACCATTAATCCGTAACTAGCAATCCACCAATTAATTTAAACTGCTTTACTTTTTTTGTAATCTTCAATTCATTGTTTTAAGAGGCAGTTTTATAAAACATAAAAATTCAGTACAGTTGTTATGAAATTGTTTTAATCTTTTTGTAGCTTGCATGTTTTTTAATATTCAAAATCAATAAAAGTAGGTAACCGAATACTTAAATATGGTCATATGGCATACCATTTTAAAGCCTGTTAATTGGCACAGTTTTTAATTTCACTTGACACATTGTTGTGTACAGGGTGTGGTAAAAAGATGGGGTTCAATGATATTTCAGTTTTTCTTAAACTTAGCAACTTTGCCATTTGAATCGACCTGAAGCTTAATTTGTTTTTACCGTTTGAACCGATAACTTTTTAAAATTCAAAATTTAACGGAGAATCTAAAAATAATGTAGTTTTGCTCACATATGTCTATACGTTGCTGAGAAAATATCAGATTTACGTACAAAAACACGGGTGGTCTTAGAAAAACTGAAAATACTTCATTTCAGACCTAATTTTTGGAGTTAGACTTTTTTATGACCACCATTGTATCATATTTACATTGCATTATAACCCAAAAAATTTTGTCACCAAGAGCCACTCACCCTGTATTGTATACATATATTTATATATTTTATAAGTACATAGCATTCATAGGTGTATAGGTATTGATATTTATATGTATTATGTTCTTTAGTCCTATTTATTATATTTTGTTTTATTTCATGAAGAAAATTTTAACCAAAGTAAACAATATATTTTTTTCTTATTATCTTCATATTTCTTGTTCCGAAAGTGTATATATTTATATGATCTTCGATATAATAATTTTGCGCTTTTTAGGTTTGTTAAATTTTACACAACAGTGCACGCTACCAAGTTCTGTACTTAAAGACATCGTTTATACTGACAACTATCTTTCATTTAAGTTTCACGTCAAAAAGATAATAATTACTTGTCCAACTACTTTATACTGTATAAGTGATAATAAACTTCAGCGTCCAATTAGAAGTAAAGCGCTTGTTATTTTGAAACACTTTACATTGATATAAATTACAAACATTGATACAAGAATTTAGAGTATGTTATACATTATCGTTGTTTGCAGCAACATGCAAGTTGCCTTTGCATTCAAATGCTCTATTTAAATAAATATAATGTGTATTGGTTTTTATCCCTTAAAAAATTATGTTATGATCTCAAACATCGTATATCATTTTCACGAAACTCAGTATGTAAGTGGTTTTTTAGTTGTGGAATAGTAATTTATAGAAATTTTAAAGTAAAGTAACAGGTTTTGCTCATTTACCTCTTTAACCTCCTCGCAAGCGATAAAAACGAGAATAAAATATACAAGTAGTATACTTTGGCCGTTGCTGGGACAACGCGCACCCGATGACCGGTTCTGGGACAAAACCGTGTGATAGACTGAATCTGGGACAGGAAAATTGTTTAGAGAGCGACTAAGAGTGTGAGTACGGGTAGTCAGAACCGCGCCGCGCGAATCACCACGCATGTCATCGCTGTCCTCGCCACCGACACCATGCGTTGTTATTTACCACAATTGTGAGTATGTATGTGTTTGTGATTTACTGATCAGATCTAAATAGACGATGTTGCTTACATGGTTGTTCTGGAGCAGTTGGTTGTTTTGGTCTACAAGTGTGAGTGTGATCTGTTGAATCTTTCGTAAACCGCTCCGAAGAGGTATGTAGTGTTTTCTTGAGGTGATTGAGATATTTTGTAGCCGTGTGGTACATTAGGGGAAAAGGAGTAGAGGATTGCTGTCTCCAAATGTTTGTGAGAGTGAACATCATGATTGACAAGACTGTTGTTTGACAATATTGCAGTGTACCTCGATGACATCAACGGCTCTGAGATTCGGTGGATTCGATGCAATTACATTTTCATTTGAGTTGAAGTAAGACGATTCTTTTTGTAAGTTTGTTGCATCATATTTTTCAAAACCTAAGAGATACACTAACGGTTTTATCCCAAGTAGAATTTAATTGGAGAATTAATTGATATTTTGTCACCATCTTTAAAGATCTTGAAATCGTCAGAATTTATACTAAGATTCAACGATTGTATGTAATCTCTGAAACTCTTTTCAAGTTTTTCAATGGTCCATTAACCACATTGAAGTATCAGTGGTTTCGGAATGAAATGTATTTCCCAAAAATAGACTTTTGCATGTTGCAACAAGTTGTATATGTTGTTCTCAGAGTAAAATCCAACAAGAGCCATATAATACTCCGCGTTTGGATCCAAGTGGATGGGGTGTTCTAGATGGAGAGTCAGTACAGACTCAGTTCCAGTTAGTTTGAGTAATGGCATGGTTGCAGTTTTTTATATACTTATAATTCTGTACAAGTTTTAGATGAAGTTACTACCATCATGGAAGTCTTCAAAACCTCTTTCCATATATTTTTTTATTTCGTTGTTGAATTTTTTCTGCATGATGTATATCTTGCCTTCTAATTCACTCAATTGAACTTTGACAACCACATCATATGGCTCCACTGCTTTGCTCACTTGACCAATTCTCTGGTGGTTTTTCAGTAGGAAGCTGCCCCATATCTTTTCACCATTTACGGTACTAGTGGGGACAATCTCGATCGCATTTATTATTTTTTCCGATTTTACCAAATGCGATTCCAATAATTTCTTGACTTCGGATAAACCTTGTGAGACTTTTGATACATCACTTGCAAGCTCAATTATCTCGTCAGGAGAAGGGTCTGAATTGGGTTGAGTTGGTATTGATCCAATTTCAATTTCGTCTCCAAATCTGTTGAAAATAAAACCACGGTTTCCATGCATTTTTATTGTTTCTTATATTACGAAGAATATGTTCCCAGTCCTCACCAGCTGAATCTCGTCGTAGAACCTCCAGGCACAGATGTCCACAGATAGGAGGATCGTCAAACCCCTGAATACGCTCTGAGTTATAAACCAACCCTTTTGGCCCCAAGTACCTGACTACTTCTATTGGAGGATTGACATCGCCATATGAATCAAAATACAATTTCTTTTCACCACGTTTCACATAACACGTCCAGTGAGTACCACCAGATGAAAGGTCACCAAGATTTACAATACCACGTTCGATATTTGTAGGTTTGTCTGGAAGTAACTGTCGCATGAAAACACCTCTAAACTCATTAATGTTTAATATACCTGCTAATTTTTCTATTTCACCAAGAGACAGCGGGAAGATCTCTTTTTTTATTCACAGACAACAATGCATCAAGCTTCCGACCAATACGTCGTTTCAACCCTCTACCCGTAGGATCTTTTTCAATAATGGTGTCCAACTCCTCATCGACTAAACTCTTTAACCAAGGTATAAATTTTTCTCTCAGTAAAGGAGCCACCTTTCTTCTTATTAATGGAGAGATGAAACGTTTACCTCCAGGAACTGACGAATCCACCATTTCCACAATTTCCTTCAAAAAACCCTCCTTGTTTATTAGATACGAGTTGGTTGTAACTTAGAAGCAATTGTAAACCTTTTTTGTTCTTAACGGCTCTAGAAACGGCTTTGTGTTGCTCTCCAGAAAGAAGTATACGATCACTTCCGTGAGACAGCTGTTCATTAGATAATCTGATTACTGTAGGTTTCCGTCTTTTGTACGCTGTACGAAGTTTACGTTTTTGAGCTTCGGATAGCCGAACTGTATAATTATGCTGACTTTCCATTCTATACGCTTTCTTATATACAAAACACTTACATGAAAACAATAATTGCCGCCTACTAATAAAAAAAAAAAACATTTTTATTTTACTTTTTTTGTTTTTTGTTGTTTTTTTTATTTGTTTTTACAGGAATTTGATTATGTTTCGAGTAATGTCATATGAGAAATGTGCCTCGGATACAACGACAACATATGCTGTGGTGCCGCTGCTCCCCTGTGGAGATGCAATAGCTTTTACAAAATCTAATTCAATCTGAATGTCACTTCGAGATCTGTCTGTTGTTGGTTGATGTAGATGTGTGTCAATTACAACCAAAGGTGAGTTATCAATAAATTCTTTCAGGTTTACTAACACGTTATTGTCTCCGAAGTTTATTTTTCGGAACCCTAGGTACTGATCGTACATGATCCTGTATATACCATTAGTAATATCAAAATTCTGCAATTCCTGAGGGTACCTTTCTCCATTAATTTTCACAGACACATTTTTGATGTTGCAGCTGTCAAATCTACTAGGATCTTTTGCCTGGGTGTTTGTTCTGTTTGTCTGAAGTGCGATTATAACAAATCTAGGATTGTACACATTTCTGTAAACACTTGTAATATCGAAGCTGAACGATGAAACCGAACACCCCTCTTTTGTCGATGCATTGCCATTGAAAGAAGTTGTAGACTAAAGCATCCTTGTCACTCAGATGTTTTCAAACCATCAATTAACTGGATTTTGGAAGTGCTGGTATAATCGATTATGGGGACTCGTAACACAAACGACTCTATCACAATTTTTTCCATCACCAGGATCCGTTGCTGTGGACCCTGCCCCTTTCCAGTGAAACAACGCATCATTATCTTCATTCCTAGTAAATGTGATTTCAAAACCTCCCTTGTACATCGGGTAACGTAGGTGGTCAAAGAACCCTAATCCTAAATGCCCAAGTGTGCCGAGTGGCTTCAAACTTCCCACCTCCTGTAAACGATGATGAGAAACCACTACTTGAGAGTGTTTGTTTTTCAGTGTTACTGTAACTAACAATCCCCTTTATAGTGCTGGTGATGCCGGGGAGTTCTACTGTGTCGATCAATGTATTGTATTTCCTCAGCTCTATTCTTGAAAACAAGAAGGCCACGAAGTTGTCTACCAGTTTGACGGTAGAGTTAGTTTGATAATCAGATCCATCAGATTTTTGCACATACTTTCCTTGAATGTGGTACATTATGCGTGAATCATAAAATGCGTCTCCATGATCCAGTTTGAATGTTGTATTGTTGTTGGGTGCATTGAAGTTGAGCTCTGAAACTGACATTGCAGTTCTATACTCACTTCTTGCTATACCGCTCGAAAATTCAATATACAGTTTTCTCCATCACTGGTTTTACCAATGATCACTGTTCTATTATATCCTCTCTTATATATAGGGCAAAAAATATTTGCTATCATTGCTTTATATATCTGATGGGTAGATACATCCTGAAGTTCCTAACCCCATACCGAGTTTACGTTTCAACCACATTCCTCCTGTTGTTGCTAGACCGACCATACGCTCATTCAAGTCAGCATCATCTGAGGTAACCCTCTCCCAAGCTTTCTTTTGTAATATTTTGTCCGCCTCCCCACCTGTCTTCTGTGTTTTTATGATCCCTATACCATATATCATGCTTCTTACAAGCTTCATCGAGGGGATTAATTCCCTTATCTCCCCTAGCAAGTCTCCTTGTCAAGCTGGGTGCCGGGCCCACAGTAGTTGTACGTATCAAGATTCCAGTTCTTGGGCGCATGTAACTCGAATGGTAACTTGTTAATGATGTCGTTCAAAAAGCCCTTTACCTTCTATAATATGTTCAGGCAAAACAGACAAACATCTGACTAGGTACTTCAACCCTTTAGGTGTAGCAATTAGGTCTTCCATTTCATCGTGAAGGAAATCAACCACAGACAGTTTTTCATTATGAAAGTTGTTGTTCCCAGCTTCTTTCCTGAGCTTGAATGTAGTGTAACCTGTCAATGAGGTCTTTGAAGTTCTTTATGTACTTATATTCGACCGGACTTTCATTGTAAACCTTTAACCCTGAACCAATTGTTTGCCACTTTTCCATTCACCAACTCATCCCAAATAGGTTTTATCATATGTTTCCACTTTAGTCCTTGACTTGATTTGGGACGATTACTTTTGGGATTGTTTCTTTGGAAAAGCGAGTTTGTCCTCACCAACATGTCCTTGTAAGAGTTCCAGTCTTCATCGGTGTACAGATCCTTCTCTACTATATTGTTTTTCGTCAACAATCTCCAAAGACCCTCAGTCCCTTTGTATTTCTTTTGAGAGCTGACTAATATAATGTCATCATAATCAAATGTAATCGGTTCGGAACCGATCATCGGCTGCTCTAGATTTTCATCGTACCAAATACCAAACTGTTTGTCGTTGGATTTTGGAAGGTATCGGGCTCCTAGAGAACCAAGTGTTACTACTTTAGAATCCATCAACTGTTTCATCGATTGCTCTTGAGGTTGTACTTCTGGCTCATCATCGTAATCTACATCCTCAAACGTTCGAACGATCTGATGCTTGAGGTTGAAATCTTACCAACTGTTTCATACGGTTTTGACTACGTATCTTTTGTGTTTCCAATTCTGTATGTTGTTGTTCCCTAATGGCTCTGGTGATTGGTTCGTACTTTTTCTCATTTTCACGAACATCTTCTAACTCTTTAAAATGGGTCTGAGCAAACTCACTTTGTAATTTCCGGTTTAACTCATCCAACTTTCTAGCTTTAGAAACAGTGAGCGGTCGATCATGTGTTATTGATATGTTACGATTGGCAGACGTCTCATTAGCATTTGATGATATAGTATTTTTGTTTTAGAAGTTTTTTAATTCATCCTGTTCAGCACGTTTGAACTTTGCAGCCAAGACAGTCTGAATTTTTTCAAGTCGCCTTGCTTCTTTTGCATCTAGTTTATTCGCCATGTTGTATACTTATAGTAATAGATACAGTGTTATTCTTCAAATCTTTCAAGTCACGTTTACACTGGAACGTCAAATTACGTTTAGAGAACGTCAAATTACGTTTATACTTAAACGTCAAATTACGTTTATGAACGTTAAATTACGTTTATACTTAAACGTCAAATTACGTTTATGAACGTTAAATTACGTTTATACTTAAACGTCAAATTACGTTTATGAACGTTAAATTACGTTTATACTTAAACGTCAAATTACGTTTATGTACGTTTTAAATGACGTTTATGAACGTTAAATTACGTTTATACTTAAACGTCAAATTACGTTTATGAACGTTAAATTACGTTTATACTTAAACGTCAAATTACGTTTATGAACGTTAAATTACGTTTATGAACGTCAAATTACGTTTATACTGGTACGTTTTACAACGAAGTATTATTCAACACTTAGTTTCCTTTTTAAATTGCACATGTATTTCCTTTTTTGTGGTTTAGCTGTTGTATTAATAGATATGAACCCATGAGGTGTTTTCCAGCACTCAAAACAGAGAGCCTCAAATTGGTTGAAAGTCATGTCAGAACCTACAAAGTCCTGGAACACTCTCTTTGTATAGTACTTGTTCATTGTAAACAGACACAACAGATTAACATTGTTTCGTATGACCTGCATATCAACCCGACCATAGCTCTGACTCAGGTAGACACAAGAAATCCCTTTATGACGTCCTCTAATGAAATAGTCTTTGATTTTAGTTTGCTCTTCTAGGAGGCAGTCATCAAATACCACAAGTGAGTTTGGTTTGCAGTCATCGATAGAAATGAGATCTTGACAGGACGAATAGAAAAACGCTATTTGTCTTCTAAGGTTTTTTTCTAATCTACTGTATTGTTCACGCAGATCTACATATGCGGGTTGTTCTATTGAACGACTGAACACGTATAGATTCTTGAACGGAACTCCATCTTTGTTGTAAATGAAATTCAATAACAAGTTCGTTTTACCACACCCAGACGGTCCTACAATAAGACACCGTAACGGTCTAGGTAAAAATTGGTCTTCGAATTTATCTTTGCAATACACTTGAATTTCCATAGTATGTTCTCTTACATACATTTACAATTTAACAGTTTTCGCATATTCTATAATGACCCCATGCTAGGGTTCGGATATTGTCTTCGAGTACGAAACGCTTGTCGTCCTTTGATGAAAGTACCACTTTATGGTGTTATAACGCTGTAGAGATTGTGTGCTTGACTCCGAATTGTATTCATCGTTTTGTAGTGCTCGATGTTCCTAAACAAACAGTCTTTATAGTTGCTAAAGGTAATTTCATTTTCAACTACAGCTTTTTTTCACGCCCTTAGACCTCTTTATGAAATGGTTGTCTTCTATATTGCTCGCATACATCTTGGATCGTATTAGTCCTACAAATTCTCGCATGATTCGACCATTAAGTTCATCTTTCATTTTACCCAGAACTTTTTTGTTTACGTGGGGGAGCCCATATTGGTTGGGGTTGGGGTAGTCACTTGTATCAAATAATCCAATTAAATATTTCATGTCTTCATAGAAGTTTTTCGTTTTGATGTCATATATCAGGGAATCGGTATCGGTGTACACCATTTTTATATTAGATCCATACTTCTCTTTCATTACATTGTAGTGGAAATCATACATCAGTGTCTTTGATATGTCTAGAATACTCATACCTACGTAAATAGGTTTATTTAACAAAAGTTTTTTCTTACTAAAATGTACAGCAACTAGGTTTTCTGTAAAGATGGTTCGACTCTTAAAGTTCGGTTTGCTAACCCATCTTTCCACTAATTTGGACTTAGTACCCAAACGAATGTCCACACGATTTCTCATATTTTCCATAGTTTTTCCAAAAACTGAGTTGTTCATAAGTTTGAAAAAGTCTTTCTCAAAATCATTTTTCGCCTTTGTACGCTCCATGGTATTCAGATTAATGTACGGTTGCAACCAATTGCTTTGACTGAAACTAAGAACTCTATGAACATGTTTTAGTTGCATACCCAGACTCAAATAAAGCTTTAAATTTTTGTAGTGTACGACATACTTTTCTTTGCCATAGAGAGTTGTCAGAAGCTTTGCCATTTTCGATCCTGGTGGGACTCTACGTTCTGGAGCGAGAGGTAGATCAGAGTGTACGTCGTGTAGTTCTTCAGGATATTCCAAATCAACTTCTAATATGTAGCCTGTGGGTGAATCGTCACTAACTTTCATTACATCGATGTCTGTACTGCTCCACTGAAAGTTTGCATATGGTAGTTTTACAGACATTGCCCACCCATACAGGTTGTTTGCATCCAAGTACATGAGGTAGTTGTTTGGTTTCGATTTGTCGTAGTCTTTCATGTAGGGATTGTTTGCCTTCGCATATCGATGAGAACACTGTGAAATACCACAACGAATACCTTTTTCAACCATGAGTACCATATCGATGTCAGTCAATAGGGACAGTTCGACTTTTGTAATTTTCAGCATTGCGTTCCAAGCCAACCCAGGTGCTGTGAAATACCATGCAGGATCTAATTTGTATGTATTGAGACATACATCCCTGAAGTTTTCCATAACATCTGCAAGCAGCAAGACATCGGTTTCGTTATATAGCATTGTATATTCTTTCATGTTCTGAATGTTAAAGGCGGTCCATACATCGCACGCATGTTTGTAATCTTCATTTGTTATGTGTTGTTTATTCAGTCTATTGTAAAATTCTTCTTGACTAGGTAGTGATGTTTCACTATATTTTTCTATACTGTCCATGTAGTCGTAAGGGTACACTCCTTTTCGTAGCAATAAATTGAGGTCCTTACCATTGTAATATGTTGAGATGTGTTTGAATTGAGATCTAGTCAGATTCTTTGCCAACCTATCGAGACTTTGTGACATGAACTTGAATGAATCGATGAATCGTAGTTTAAATTCCACCTTCAACACTGACCGTAAAGGACATGTACCGCTCCTCGTTGTTGGGTATCAATGATATGCGATTTTGGAACTTACCAAACTCTTTAATGAAAAGGTGAGTATCGTAACCTGCTAAATTATGAATGAAAACAGGAATGAACCTAGGTTTTTTGAAATTGATGTTACACTTGTTGTGAGCTGCTCCTCTAAACAAACCCGTCAAATGGTTATGGTCTCTAACACGATCATCACCAAGAAAATTTCCACAGATATGACACGTAGTAGTAGATTCAAACATTTCCTGTTGCTCTTTTGTCATCAACTGCATGGGGACTATTGCTTCACTCTTGTAAAGTTCATTAATCCTTATCGACTCCTCAATCAATGATTTTACAAATACATGTGCAGCATCGTCTCCAAAGAATTTAATCGGTGGTTTGGAAAAGCCGTCTTCTGACACCCCATACATACAGAAGGAAATGGCATTATGTTTCTGATATTTAATAGTGAACGACTGGTGATTACCATTACAATCCACGGTTGACATGTTGAAATAGGTGCTAGACAGCATTCAAAGTCTGCGTAATACACAAAGGGCACTCTCATTGAGCAATTGAAATCTTTAAATCTAATTATAGTTCCTGGCTCTGGTAGTTCCAATTTCACAGCATCGTGTGTGTTACAGTCTTCTCTATGCTTGATGAGTAAATCCTCTCTCGTAAAGTGTTGCAAACACCTATTGCATATCCACATCTTATGTCCATTTCTTGAGATCTGTGAACTAACCAAACGGGACATATCTTTGATCCAACAGTAGTGAGTGTTTGTTTTTTCTCTGATAAACAGTAGATTAACATGTTTTTCCATCTCGTTATCAGTTATTCTCAGCGGGAATATATCGAACTTGTCATCATAAGCATAGACATTAACAGAAATGCCACTACGTCTTTCAAACTTTGCTATATCATCAAGTTTCATGGGGCATTCGCAAGTTGCTAGTGCATGAAGCAGCTCTCGTTTGAAAGGTTCGTAATTGCTGATTCTTTCTGGATGAACCTTAACTGGATGTAAAGCTGCCAGAATAGACCACATAAAACATTTCTGATCTTCGTTTTTTACATTAATAACAGCCTTTTTGGATTGAATCTGTTTTGGTAGTACCACATAGCTGGATCCGTGAAAAGGAACGTATCGGTTGACTCTGATCTCCAAGTCTTTCACACTTTTTAGTGACCATTGAGAACCGTTTGCCTCAAACTCCTCCATCTCAACCAACATCTTAAGTTTTGCTGAGTTATAATAGTCAGACAGAGACGTTGTCGAGTAAAGAATTTCATTTTTTGTTTTAAAGTTCATGACTTGAGTCACATCCACATCGTTTATTATTTTCTTGAATTCAGCATGATAAACCATGTTTACCTTAAGATTTTTTTCTTTTACAGCTTCCTGAAGTTTTTCAACAACGAGTGGTTTGCATATCTCAAGAAACATTTTTGGATCTTTGATCCCACGTTTGTTCATAATCACATACGTTTTCAATCTTCCCGTGAATGCCGACTGGACTTCTGATATTTCATCAAGTATTGTCTGTGACTCCTCTGGAGTACGTACCGGAACCAGATGAGGTGTTGAAGGTGATTCTGTTTCAGACAGAAGCTGTCTCTCTTCCATGGTAGGGCTAATCGAATTCTCACTATTAATTGTACTAGTCGGTGTCTCACTAATAATCTTTTTCACACCTGTAGGAATCTTTTGTGGTCTAGTCGGTTTTCGGATCATCGCTTCAAGAGCTATATCGTTTGTATTGACCTTCGGTACTTGTTTGACTTCCCTTGGTCGTTTTGGGTATTTCTTTACCAGCATGTTGATGTCTGGAGTGGGTGCCGGCAGTCTTGGTGTCAGTCTCGTAATGGGTAATATTTCACTCCTGTATCGAGGACCTTCATGAAGTGCTGACAAACGGATATGGCGTTTCGATTGTTTTGTGACGGTTCCAGTTGGATGACTCTATTGGTGTTTCACAAATCCAACACATTTTACTTTTAGGAGCTGGTTTGATTTCCATCTTTTTCAGACGTTCGTTATATGTCATACCATGCTGGTTTTTGGCACATTTCTGAGATTTTTGGTGCCGAGCCATGTTGGAAACCGTTATTTCCTTACTGCATTTTGGACATGGTTTCTTCTGGGGTTTTATTTGAGCACGTACATCGGTCGGACTAAGCACGTTGTATGTTAGACTCTCTGGGATATGTAGTGGTGAATGGTATACAGGACTATATGGTATATGCAGTGAATAGTCTGACTTATCCGGAACTTCAAATGGTGGTGGACCAAGTATTGATATAATTTTCGATGAATCGGGGTGTATCCTTTTTACTGGTGGTTCAAACTTTGGAGCGTCAGCTGTAGATGGACCAATTATAGCTCTAATTTTGGAATAGAAATCTGGAGTGTCCAACATAGACAAATCAAAATCAGCAATCGCGTCTTGTTCTTCAGGTCTGAGATTTGAATAGGACTCTGGCAACATAGACATATCAAAATCAGCAATCGCGTCTTGTTCTTCAGGTCTGAGATTTGAATAGGACTCTGGCAACATAGACATATCAAAATCAGCAATCACGTTCTGGAATTGATTGTCACTCACAGCATCAGCGTAGTTTTCCAACATAGACATATCAAAATCCGGAGTTTGTCTGTCTAACGTGGACATGCATTTCTTTGTTTTTTTATGGCGGGACATGGAGGAGTTCCTGACTTCAGCACCACACCTTGAACATACTTGTTTCATCGAAGGAGGTTTTTCATTGAATCCGTTGGAAGAAGCATAAGCTGGTGGATTTGACGCTGACATACACTTCTTTGTTTTTTGGTGGCGGGATAGGTTAGATGCAGTAACCTCTTCTCCACAATTCGAACATTTCTTGACTGATGATCTTCGAAGACCGTCCGTAGCATTGAGATATGCTGTTTGCTTGCTAGCAGGAGAAAACGCCATTATTATAGAGCTGGCTACTCTCTTACTGTATGGGCGATTGACGATGGAAAAGGATGAGGTATGGATGCACTTCTTTGTTTTTTGGTGGCGGGATAGGTTAGATGCAGTAACCTCTTCTCCACAATTCGGACATTTCTTGACTGATGATCTTCGAAGACCATCCGTAGCATTGAGAAATGCTGTTTGCTTGCTAGCAGGAGAAAACACCATTATTATAGAGCTGGCTACTCTCTTATTGTATGGGCGATTGACGATGGAAAAGGATGATGTATGGATGGATGAGAATAGGAAGAGGAGTAGGAAGAGGGTGGGATGAGTGGAAGGAGGGATGATAGCATTATTAATACATTTGACTCTGAAAGGAAGAGGAGTAGGAAGAAGGTGGGTGAGTGGGATGAGTAAGGTGCGGTGTCTCGCGCGGCGCGGTGGTGACTGGACAGTGACGAGGTGCGTACCGATTGTTTGTATACTTATAGAAACAACACGCGGTGTCTCACACGGCGCGGTGGTGGTGACGGTTCAGCAGTCGCGCGGCGCGGTGCTGACGAGGCGCGTGCCAATTGCTTGGCGGTGACGGTTCAGCAGTCGCGCGGTGCGGTGCTGACGAGGCGCGTGCCGATTGCTTGTATACTTACAGTAACAACGCATGGTGTCGGTGGCGGGACAGCGATGACATGCGTGGTGATTCGCGCGGCGCGGTTTCTGACTACCCGTACTCACACTCTTAGTCGCTCTCTAACAATTTTCTGTCCCAGATTCGGTCTCACACGGTTTGTCCCAGAACCGGTCTCGGGTGCGTTGTCCCAGCAACGGCTAAAGTATACTACTTTATACAATCTGTTAACTAAAATGTATACAAATTTATACTTTATGTTCATGAAACTGTCATAATATCTCATAAAATGTTTTATAAAAATAGTTCGTCATCTTGATTAAATACTAATGGACATAAAAAATATATCAATACATTTTTAATACTTTAAAAGTTTTCTTCTTCAAGGAAATACATTTTCCCGAATTCTCTAAACATGGATGTTAAGCAGAGACTTGTAGTTAGTGAAAATAAAATAACACCTTTCGCAACCTTCTCATTGGTTTAGCCATAGAAAATGTGTGACTGTGATGGCAACACGTACTTAACAAATGTTTGATAACGGATTGGAATAACATTATTGGACAGAGAACATGTTCGCAACAAACCACTGTTGGTATAAATTAAAGCTCGTATGTCAAATAATAACTTTTAGCTTTGAATTTTAATTTGCACAACTGTATACATTATTTAATATACAAAAACATTTTATTTTCGATATTAAGGCACAAAGCTGATCCACAGACAGTTGTGAAAACGTTAAATTCAATTAAGATGTGAACCAATAGGAAATTATTCATCCGGCTATACTCGCGTCAAACCACTAACTGTAAACCACCCTTGTCAGGTAAGAGCATGAGCATTATTATTTAATTGCCGCTATTAACTCACCAAAATTGGTTATACTTTGGCGATTACTATACAGTTTAGAACAAAAAGTAAGGTTATAAAACAGGATCAATTGATAACAATTTATAAAATTTCTAAGTGCCCAATTTACAAGTTCGGCCAGGTACTTTTTAAGATATCCAGAAATAAGTCCACTAATTATAAATGATGTAATGTTAGATTAAATATTAGTTCAAGACCACAATAATCTGCTCGGAAAATGACTTCTGCTAATTTGACTGCATTGCAAATACATTTTTATTATTGCTATTTATCATGGTAAGACATTATTTTCAGAAGTATATCACATTTATTATGAGACTTAAATGATCATTTTGATAGCAAATTGATAAGTGTTCTTTATCAGATAACCCATAAAAATAACATACTGTAAAATTATATTTCATAAAATAAATTTTGTAGTAAACATATTGCTATGTTTATACATTCTTACTTTTGTTAAAGACACAACAGAGACCTTATCTTTGACCATCCGACTGCCCGTCTGTGCGATAGAAGTTCCTAGATCCTGGAATATAAGGTTTCCCTGGTCTAAGAAAAAACGTTATTGATGTTGGGGTCAGAGGGGCAGAGTTAGTTACAATTCTCTGTGTGTTTCTGTCCACCTGTGCGATTACTCCTAACAACAAAATCCTTGAAACTTGAAACTTTTTACATAGGCTATGAGAGTTTACAATCCAGGACTTACGAAATTGTGAAGTCTCATTAATACTGACCTCTCAATATGCCAGGTCTCACACTCCAAAAGCCACCAAATAATAGCAAAGGTTTGATAGAAAATTTTGTCTACCAAAGTCCAAATTGCTGAAAGGGTAAATGTTTATAGAGGAGAAAAGAAGATGTTGTAGCCATGTATCAGCAAGAGGAATATAATGCTTTAGAACAACAATACCGTCAAATTGATTTTATTCTAAATCATAATATTTTTGATAAATTTCACAAAAAGTAGGTTATACCTGTACAGTAACTCTAAAATTGCAAATGATCATAAAATATATTCAACGAATATGACCTCAAAGCACATAAACGTCAGATTCCGTGCCAAGAACTGGGTTCGTTTAGACACGGCAGTTTCCTGTCAAATTAACCCTAACACTCTAGCATACAAAACCGCAACTGAGTGTAACCGTGTAAAAGCGTATCACGTGACAAAGTAGTGGGAAATGTTTGACTACCCGACGTAACCAAAGCCGCTTCATTAAAACTTTGGTAAAGTTTGCGGTTATCTCTAGTATTTACTTTACAGATCATCTCATTTATCTAGCAGAATTAAAATATTTGTAAATGTTTTATAAACCAACATGTTTTAACTATGATTTATTAAACTATTGAATTTTTCGAACATTTGTATTACTGTGTAAAACTCTTAAAACACCACAAAACAACTAGCATTAAGAGAGTGCTATCAGGTTTTGTATAGAACTGTATGTTTAACTTTGCATTCAAACCCCTTTAAGGTACCTTTTCTTGAAGATCAGTGAAGTACAAATACTTGTGGTGACTCAGAGAGGATTTACAGGTCTCAAAGCAGGAAATAAAGAAATTCTGAGACAAGGCTCAAATTAAAAAGGCTAAATGTTTACAATATGTAGTTACGTTATAGGTTTCGGAAAGTGATAAGAATTCCTTTATTCTTGAATTGAGGAAATCATGTGTATTCCTAAAACAAAAAAATAATAATGTTAATGTATTGTGTACTAACATGTCTTTAAATTTATTTCATCCTTAAGATAAAGGTCATATAATATAAGTAATAAGCATTTAATTTTGGTTTTATCAATTTTTAATCACTGTGTAGCTATGACAAAAATATCATTTTCGGACAGAACCTACACAAAATTTTCACACTTTGCCAAACGGTTCTATTGAAAATTTATATCTGACAACAATTTTCAGTTTACCTTGTTGCCACCATCAATAAGTGTATATAATATCTGAATTACAATTATGGTCATTGTAATTTACTTTGGTATTTTGTATTTTTTATTCCATAGTTGGTTATACATTGCTGCCTGAGCAACAAAATAAATATGTAAAAAGTCTGAGAATCCTACTTCATCCTAAAATCAAAACAATGTGAGTATTCTATCTGGTTTGGAAGCAGAGTTGCTGAGTAGGAAGTAATATTTTACTTATTTGCGTATTGGTATGGTACCTATAGAAATTTCTTGTAGATATGAATTACTAATATTAAATAGTCTTCAAATTCTTTATTATAAATTTTACCCAAAATTGGTTCTGAATTTTGAATGAATAAATTAATTTGCCTGAACGGTGTTGTCTTGCCAAAATTGTTACACATCAAGTTATATTTGTAAAATAATTATTATTCGGCTTAAATAAAAAAACTTTTATTAGATGTTACTTTTTACATAAAAAAAGGGAAGGAAACATATTTATGACTAAATATTGAACGTGTAAGCTATAGATGATGAAAATAGGTGAAATGAGTTGGAGAGATGAAAAATTACTCGGGAGAACACGGACGGGCGAGTAATCAAGCGCGGAGAGCTGATGGCTTAATTTTCCGTGGAAAAACTGTGCAGTCATCAGAACTGTTAGCTTTATCTCTGAGTTTTCTGTTGTTTAAGAGAGCTTAAGTTAGAAAATATCCAAGCGATCTTTTAGATAAGGTTAGAAGCTTATTGTTGCAATAGCTTATCAATATTAGAGTTTACTTTGATTATTTAATTTATCTCTGGTCTTACATTATGTTAGTGGGAGCAATATAATTATAATTAATGGTTAGTTGGCTGAGCTTTAACGAAGCGTATTAGTCTGGGGTTGAATAAACATTCTGTATATCTGTCCTCACGAAATCTCTAGCAACATCGAGTTTAATGGTGTTGCATGGGATTTTAAATATGTTTTTATTGCATATATATTTATAATGGGCTTTGTGTTTCAAATGATGTTACGAGGAAAAGCAGAGTAAATTAATTTGTAAAAAAATATATCCATTCCTATAAGATTTTAAAAAGTGACATTTGTTTACAGAGGAATAATAAAAACAACACTTCTCTGAAATGTATTTGAGTGAACAGAAATAGGAAAGCACAAATGTTAAAAGATATCCCTGTTGAATTTAAATTAAGCGTGACCCTTCATTTCTGCATAACTAGTTTGATTTTAATTCATAGTTTGATTTTTCATGTTTTAGGCGTAATTTGATTGTAACTCCTATTACTCAGTTAGAATTATTATGTAAGTTTATCGCAATCTTTAAACTGTTTTAAAAATTGCATACATTTAGAGTAACACAATATCGTATATTATTTTATGCTATTGAATTTATATTCCAATCTGAGTAAAAAGGATAATTCCTTCCATGAGTATCCAACCATACTCGTATATTGTAGTTTCTTAATATGTACCTTAAGTTTTACTCGAGTATTTCAATGAAGTACGTATATAAATTATAGTTGCTACTTCTTTATTAATCAATTTATGGATGAACGTATGCCATGTCGAGAATATGGACAAGAGAAAACTTCCCAGTATTGATTAATAATTATTACTCCTGATCATTTTTCTTGAATGTTTTGTTGTATACTGGTAAAAGAAGAAACAAAAGCAACTTAGTGTTTTATTGAAGAATAATTTAAAATAAATTCACATTTACTGTGATCTATTATCTATTCATACACTCCATCTATATATTTGATAATAGTTAGAAACTAAATAATAATAACACCAAATAATGGATTCTACCACTTTAAGGTTTGGGCAGTTGATTGGCTGGATCTATTGAAACTGTCCTCGTATAGCTGTTATGAGCTCAAATTGTTGATCCTGAGTTAAATAAGGAAAGATAATATCTGATATTACTAACAGTAATTTTAATTGAAACCCTTATAAACAATTTTTAGATAGTGGTAGTACTGTGACTACTCTATTATTGAAAAGGCCCAGACTCTCTCCCTCCAGTTTACTCAACATGTCAAGAGTTTCCCTTATCTCGCCTCTCATCCAACTTTCTTGTTCCACATTGTTCTGAAAGGTCTATTTCTGTTACCATTTAGATCGTTTCCAAGATTAACGGTAAAAATATTCCTAATCACGCCCGCAACAGAGTTGGATAAATACGAAGTGAGCCGGCCGATTGAAAGATCAGCTGTTCGAAAAAAAGGTTTAACAACTATTAAAAACAATTCTTTGTTTGATTGTAGCAAATTATTAAGTAGAACATATTCTATATAGGACCAATACATGTATTGTTATAGTGTGTTATAACATGAAATATAATTATATGTGTGCTTTTTATTGTTATTTTAGAGCTAAACCTTGATTTGACAGGGGTAAATTTGCAAAACAATGATGTATCATTAAAATCCGCTCGTTGAATAAAAGGCATATTTATGAATTTATATTTGGCAGTTGTATTTGAAGCGGCAAAAGCCTCTGGAGTTTTTGTACAGAATGAATTGATGTAAACACCTTTTTACAAGTCTCTGTCACTGCAACTTATTGTCACACCTGTTCTTAACTTTATTTTAATAAGGTAGTACACTTCAATTTACTCAATTTGGTTGCGTATTGATCTGAAACCGATCAAAGATCGGATATGAGGTAAGACAGTCGCTTTAGCTTTTGCGTGGTTTAGTTTAAGTACATGTTTACTAGTCCAGTCTAGCACATTTTTAATTAGTCCGAAATCCAATAACCATAATCATTGACTTAGAATTTGTAAGAATACAAAAAAAAATAAAAAGTCTCTAGTTTGTTTTAAATTTATTAGTAATTTTCTTTCATTTACAGTGCTAAACGTTTGAGTACTAATCTTCCTAGTAATGGTTTAGATCAGCAGGTTGCCCAGTCAATTTAGAACATATAAGCAGAGGGATCCATTATTCTCGTCAAACACTCATAATATTTAGTAATGAAACAGAGGTTTAATTACTATTAGTTACATTGAGAATTTTAAATATTTAACACAATGAAATATAATTTGCGTTTCTCTTACTAATCACATTGATTGTATATTTGACATCTATCCTACAAAGGAAGAGAGCTCTAGTGTAGGTTTTAGTGACCAACCAAGTAAATGAATATGTATAGACTATATTTTCTTTCAAAGCTGATAACACTGTATTAAAGTTATTGGGTTATAACAATTTAACATTAATTAATAAGGCAATACTAATATAGCCAGCTAGCACATACTAGTTTCAATTAATTTTCAATAATTAGCCTCACAAAACGCTAAAGAGATTGCTTTAAACAATAAGTGAGGAAATACTTCTCACAAACAGCTGTATATTTTTTATTAACTACGTAAGAGTTACAAAATCAACATTGTTTTTTGTATGAAAAGTATTATTGATCACCTATTCTTCCTGGACTCTTTCATTAAAGAGAGGATTAATAACAGCTAAAACTAAGGTTAATAACTTCCATATAAAAGATAAACAGAAATACGTTACAAATCGTGACGTAATACGAAAGAAATTGAATGAAATAATAAAAAAATATGTAAGATTCCTTTATGTACTGTTCTATTGTTTGTGTTGAGTTAAATATATGTTAAAATTTGGACATAAACTACTTTGGATAAGAAGAAGAAAGAGTGTGAGGGAAAACTGTGACGTCTAAATGTAAAGAATTACTCAGCCATGTGAGTCCTGGTCCTGGTCCTACATCTACCTTTCGCATCATGTAACTTGTTGTGCTCCTGTGAGTGCTGAGTTAAATAACTTTTAAATAAGTTGATATTGATATAAAATAATATTTTACTTTGATACAAAATTGACCTATACGTGTTTTGGTGCAATTAAACAAAGTTTTTACCTACTGAGATAAAGAAAAACCGTACCTACGCACTTAAAAATGATGAAAAATCTAAATTTGAAGATAGAGTAAAGAAACTTAGTGATGAATAAAATTCACGTAAATAGCCTATTATTCTTTTAAACCAAAAAGGCTAGCTAAAAAGAAGCTAAATATGTACTAGTATTGATGCAGTAATTATTAATGTTTTAAACAAGCGGAGTTTACTCAGCAGGCAAAAGGATTTTATGACCCATTTACATACATGGTTGTTCCTTTCTTAAATGGAGAATACGCTTACTAGCAAACAAATGTACCCTAATACCTGTTGGTTAAGTTAGATTGAGTAGAATGTAACAATTTGATGAAGATATAAGAAGCACTGTGAGGGCTCTGCAAGTGCAAGTAATTTCTGCTTGTATGACGTTAATACTTTCCTCATTGTAATGATATTTACGTGATTTTAAGTTACGTTATCTGATGTTTAGCATATCATTTAAAGTAATGACTTTAGTTATACCATTGTCTAAGACATGTTGTTCACAGTCAATGAAAGAAAAAAATTTATTTTGTTTAGTAATAAAACAGAGCCACATAAATGCGCAAAAATTCCAAATTCCTATATTAATTACAAAAGGCTGAGGATGCTTAAAGCATAAGATGCATAAATAGGATCTATAATAATATCTTATGCTTTTCAAAATTACACACTCACATATAAGCCGTGTTTGAATGTAACAAAATAAAGTTAGTAAATTCACTGACCTATTAAGTGATAATTAATTCTTGTAATTTAATCATAAAAAACTAATTTTCACAGAAAATTTTCAGAAAATAGAAATATTCTCAATAATCTATTTAAAATAATGTTACACTCCAGCCACAAACATGCGGTCAGAACTATACGAAACTACATAACCTATCATTATTTAAAACATGTTTACTAAGGTCCTCCAAAGCGATGTATTATAATAAAATATTATTTTATCATGAAATTAAACTATTTTTATAGTGAAATTAAGTATGTATTAAGGTGACAGTGTAATCTAACAAGGTATTCGGGTAACTATATAACTTTAGTTAGCTACAACGTTTCTTTTGTAAGGAGGAAGAGAGCTCTTGTGGCAATCTCGGTAACTAAACAATAAAGTAAAACTTTGAGACCATACTTATTTTAAAACCTGGACTAGTCTATTTTCAGAAATTATTGAGTTTAAACAATTAAACATCATTAAATTACGAATTGTAATCTTAATAATTAGAATTCACTTATTTAAACTTATCGCCAATATTGACCCTGATATAAAATGACAAAAATATCTTTAACAAACATACAAGACAACAATTCTCTTAGTATCTTCAGTTTTTCATCAATTGTATGAACGGGTCACAAAACATTTGAGCAAGTATCAGCTAAAAGACATTGGTAACCATTCTTTTTGTGCACTTATGGCACAAAAGGATTAATTACAGCCAAAATTAGAGTTATTTTCTATACATTTGTTACTAGTAAGCGTATTCCACATTTAAGATAGGAAATAGCCATGTATGTAAAGGGGTCATACAAACCTTTTGCCTGCTGAGTAAACTCCGCTTGTTTAAACATTAATAACTACTGCATCAATACTATTAAATACGTAGATTCTTTTTAGCTAGCCTTTTTGGTTTAAAAGAACAATAGGCTATTTACGTTAATTTTATTCATCACTAAGTTTCTTTACTGTATCTTCAAATTTAGATTTTCATCATTTTTAAGTGCGTATGTACGTTTATCTCTATCTCAGTAGGTAAAACTTTGTTTAATCGCACCAAAACACGTATAGGTACAATTGTATCAAAGTAAAATATTATGTTATCAATATCAACTTATTTAAAAGTCAATTTAACTCAGCACTCACAGGAGCACAAGTTACATGATGCGAAAGCTAGATGCAGGACCAGGACCAGGACTCACATGGCTGAGTAATTCTTTACATTTAGACGTCACAGTTTCCCTCACACTATATCTTCTTATCCAAAGTAGCTTATGTCCAAATTTTAACATCTATTTAACTCAACACAAACAATAGAATAGTTCATAAAGGAAACTTACATATTTTTTTTATTATTTCATTCAACTTCTTTCGTATTACGTGACGATTTGTAACGTATTTCTCTTCATCGTTTATAGGGAAGTTATTAACCTTAGTTTTAGCTGTTATTAATCCTCTCTTTAATGAAAGAGTCCTGGAAGAATAGGTGATCAATAATACTTTTCATACAAAAAACAATGTTGATTTTGTAACTCTTACGTAGTTAATAAAAAATATACAGCTGTTTGTGAGAAGTATTTCCTCACTTATTGTTTAAAGCAATCTCTTTAGCGTTTTGTGAGGCTAATTATTGAAAATTAATTGAAACTAGTATGTGCTAGCTGGCTATATTAGTATTGCCTTATTAATTCATGTTAAATTGTTATAACCCAATAACTTTAATACAGTGTTATCAGCTTTGAAAGAAAGTATAGTCTATACATATTCATTTACTTGGTTGGTCACTAAAACCTACACTAGAGCTCTCTTCCTTTGTAGGATAGATGTCAAATATACAATCAATGTGATTAGTAAGAGAAACGCAAATTATATTTCATTGTGTTAAATATTTAAAATTCTCAATGTAACTAATAGTGATTAAAACCTCTGTTTCATTACTAAATATTATGAGTGTTTGACGAGAATAATGGATCCCTCTGCTTATATGTTCTAAATTGACTGGGCAACCTGCTGATCTAAACCATTACTAGGAAGATTAGTACTCAACGTTTAGCACTGTAAATGAAAGAAAAATTACTAATAAATTTAAAACAAACTAGAGACTTTTATTTTTTTTGTATTTTTACAAATTCTAAGTCAATGATTATGGTTATTGGGTTTCGGACTAATTAAAAATGTGCTAGACTGGACTAGTAAACATGTACTTAAACTAAACCACGCAAAAGCTAAAGCGACTGTCTTACCTCATATCGGATCTTTGATCGGTTTCAGATCAATACGAAACCAAATTGAGTAAATTGAAGTGTACTACCTTATTAAAATAAAGTTAAGAACTTAGGTGTGACAATAAGTTGCAGTGACAGAGACTTGTAAAAAGGTGTTTACATCAATACATTCTGTACAAAAACTCCAGAGGCTTTTGCCGCTTCAAATACAACTGCCAAATATAAATTCATAAATATGCCTTTTATTCAACGAGCGGATTTTAATGATACATCATTGTTTTGCAAATTTTACCCCTGTCAAATCAAGGTCTAGCTCTAAAATAACAATAAAAAGCACACATATAATTATATTTCATGTTATAACACATTATAACAATACATGTATTGGTCCTATATAGAATATGTTCTACTTAATAATTTGCTACAATCAAACAAAGAATTGTTTCTAAGAGATGTTAAACCTTTTTTTCGAACAGCTGATCTTTCAATCGGCCGGCTCACTTCGTATTTATCCAACTCTGTTGCGGGCGTGATTAGGAATATTTTTACCGTTAATCTTGGAAACGATCTAAATGGTAACAGAAATAGACCTTTCAGAACAATGTGGAACAAGAAAGTTGGATGAGAGGCGAGATAAGGGAAACTCTTGACATGTTGAGTAACTGGAGGGAGAGAGTCTGGGCCTTTTCAATAATAGAGTAGTCACAGTACTACCACTATCTAAAAATTGTTTATAAGGGTTTCAATTAAAATTACTGTTAGTAATATCAGATATTATCTTTCCTTATTTAACTCAGGATCAACAATTTGAGCTCATAACAGCTATACGAGACAGTTTTCAATAGATCCAGCCAATCAACTGCCCAAACCTTAAAGTGGTAGAATCCATTATTTGGTGTTATTATTATTTAGTTTCTAACTATTATCAAATATATAGATGGAGTGTATGAATAGATAATAGATCACAGTAAATGTGAATTTATTTTAAATTATTCTTCAATAAAACACTAAGTTGCTTTTGTTTCTTCTTTTACCAGTATACAACAAAACATTCAAGAAAAATGATCAGGAGTAATAATTATTAATCAATACTGGGAAGTTTTCTCTTGTCCATATTCTCGACATGGCATACGTTCATCCATAAATTGATTAATAAAGAAGTAGCAACTATAATTTATATACGTACTTCATTGAAATACTCGAGTAAAACTTAAGGTACATATTAAGAAACTACAATATACGAGTATGGTTGGATACTCATGGAAGGAATTATCCTTTTTACTCAGATTGGAATATAAATTCAATAGCATAAAATAATATACGATATTGTGTTACTCTAAATGTATGCAATTTTTAAAACAGTTTAAAGATTGCGATAAACTTACATAATAATTCTAACTGAGTAATAGGAGTTGCAATCAAATTACGCCTAAAACCTGAAAAATCAAACTATGAATTGAAATCAAACTAGGTATGCAGAAATGAAGGGTCACGCTTAATTTAAATTCAACAGGGATATCTTTTAACATTTGTCCTTTCCTATTTCTGTTCACTCAAATACATTTCAGAGAAGTGTTGTTTTTATTATTCCTCTGTAAACAAATGTCACTTTTTTAAAATCTTATAGGAATGGATATATTTTTTTACAAATTAATTTACTTTGCTTTTCCTCGTAACATCATTTGAAACACAAAGCCCATTATAAATATATATGCAATAAAAACATATTTAAAATCCCATGCAATACCATTCAACTTGATGTTGCTAGAGATTTCGTGAGGACAGATATACAGAAAGTTTATTCAACCCCGGACTAATACGCTTCGTTAAAGCTCAGCCAACTAACCATTATTTATAATTATATTGCTCCCACTAACATAATGTAAGGCCACAGATAAATTAAATAATCAAAGTAAACTATAATGTTTGATAGGCTATTGCAACAATAAGCTTCTAAACTTATAAAAAAGATCGCTTGGATATTTTCTAACTTAAGCTCTCTTAAACAACAGAAAACTCAGAGATAAAGCTAACAGTTCTGATGACTGCACAGTTTTGCACGGGAAATTAAGCCATCAGCTCTCCGCGCTTGATTACACTTGCCCGTCCGTGTTCTCACGAGTAATTTTTTCATCTCTCCAACTCATTTCACCTATTTTCATCATCTATAGCTTTACACGTCCAATATTAAGTTATAAATGTGTTTCATTCCCTTTTTTAAGTAACAAGTAACATCTAATAAAAGTTTTTTATTTAAGCCGAATAATAATTATTTTACTAATATAACTTGATGTGTAACAATTTTTGGCAAGACAACACCGTTTCAGCGCAAATTAATTTATTCATTCAAATTCAGAACCAATTTTGGGTAAATTTATAATAAAGTATTTGTAGACTATTTAATATTAGTAATTCATATCTACAAGAAATTTCTATAGGTACCATACCAATACGCAAATAAGTAAAATATTACTTCCTACTCATCAACTCTGCTTCCAAAACCAGATAGAATACTCACATTGTTTTGATTTTAGGATGCAGTAGGATTCTCAGACTTTTTACATATATATTTTGTTGCTCAGGCAGCAAGGTATAACCAACTATGGAATAAAAAATACAAATACCAAAGTAATTTACAATGACCTTAATTGTAATTGAGATATTATATACACTTATTGATCGTGGCAACAAGGTAAACTCAAAATTGGTGATCAGAAATAAATTTCAATAGAACCGTTTGGCAAAGTGTGAAAAATTTGTGTAGGTTCTGTCTGAAAATGATATTTTTGTCTTAGTTACACAGTGATTAAAAATTTATAAAACCAAAATTACATGCTTATATTCTATGACCTTTAATTTAAGGATGAAATAAATTTAAAGACATCTTAGTACACAATACATTGACATTTTTATTATTTAGTTTTAGGAATACACATGATATCCTCAATTCAAGAATAAAGGAATTCTTATCACTTTCTGAACCTATAACGTAACTACATATTGTAAACATTTTGCCGTTTTAATTGAGACCTGTAAATCCTCTTTGAGTCACCACAAGTATTTCTACTTCACTGATCTTCAAGAAAAGGTACCTTAAAGGGGTTTGAATGCAAAGTTAATCATACTGTTTCTATACAAAACCTGATAGCACTCTCTTAATGCTAGTTGTTTTGTGGTGTTTTAAACAGTTTGAAAAGTAATACAAATGTTTTGAAAAATTCAATAGTTTACTAAATCATAGTTAAAACATGTGGGTTTATAAAACATTTATAAAAATTTTAATTCTGCTAGACATATGAGATGATTTGTATAGTAAATACAAGAGATAACCGCAAACTTTACCAAAGTTTTAATGAAGCGGTTTTTATTACGTTGGGTTTAACAACGCTTCCACTACTTTGTCACGTGATACGCTTTTATACGGTTACACTCAGTTGCAGTCTTGTATTGTGGAGTGTTAGGGTTAATTTGTCATGAAAATCACGTGCTACAGCAAACCCAAGTGTTGACATGGGATCTGTCGTTCATTTTATTTCTGGTCATGTTTCTTGAATATTTTTTAACGTCATTCGCGTATTGAGTTTGGATATCCTGATTCATATGCTGTTTAACTAAAATAGTTATGGTTTAGAATAAGATGAATTTAAGGATTTATGTTCTAGTATATGATTATCTTCCTCTTGCAGAAACATCGCTAGAAGATCTAGCTCTCTCCTCTTTACACTTCACATTTTGGAAAAAAATTGAGTTTGGTCAACTCGATTCCTTGTAAAACCTAAACCTTTGAAATTATCAAGTAGCCTTTAGGAGTCTGAAACTTAGCTTATTGAGAGGCATTAGGCTATTTGTGAGAATTCACAACTTCACAAGTTCTGATCTAGAGAAGCTCACAGCCTATGTAACAAGTTTCAAGTCTCTAGGATCTTGATGGTAAGAGTAATCTCACATGTGAACAGAAACTCAGAGAATTGGAATTACCTTTCCCCTTTTGACCCCAACATCAATAAAGTGTTTTCTTATACCAGGGAAACCTAATATTTCATGCTCTAGGATCTTCCCATCGCACAGACGGACAGTCGGATATAGTCAAAGATAAGGTATCCGTTGTGTCTTTAACAAAATTAAGAATTAATAAACATAAAAATATGTTTACTACAAAATTTATTTTATAAAATATAATTTTACACTATGTTATTTCTATGGGTTATCTGATAAATACCATTTATTAATTTGCTATCTAACTAATCATTATGTCTCATATTAAATGTGACATACCTCTGAAAATAATATATGATAAATAATATCATGATAAATAAGAATAGGAAAAATGTATTTGTAATGCAGTCAAATTAGCAGAAGTCATTTTCCGAGCAGATTATTTTGGTCTTGAACTAATATATTATCTAAAATTACATCATTTATAATAATTATAGTGGACTTTATTTCTGGATATCTTAAAAAGTACCTGGCAAAACTTAATTGGGCATTAAGTAAAGATTTATAAATTGTTATCAATTGATCCTATTTTTATACCCTTACTTTTGGTTTTAAACTGTATAGTACTCGCCAAAGTATAACCAATGTTGGTGAGTTAATAGCGGCAATTAAATAATAATGCTCAGACTCTTTACATTACAAGAGTGGATAACAGTTAGTGGTTTGATGCGAATAAGTATCAAAATGTTATCAGATATTATGACAGTTTCATGAACATAGAGTATTAATTTTTATACATTTTTGGTAACTGATTGTTTATTTTTATTTCTTGTTTTTAATGCTTGCAAGGAGGGTTGAAGAGTTTTAATGAGTAAACCTGTTACTTTATTTTAAAATTTCTATAAATTACTATTGACAACTAAAAAACGACATACATACCGAGTTTCGTGAAAATGATATATGATGTTTAGAAATCATACCAGAATTGTTTATGGATACAAACCAATACACATTGTATTTATTTAAAGAGTATAATGTACAATCCTGACACAAAGCAGTTTTTTAGTATTATCATTTTTGCATAATTCGTAATGAATATAGTCAAACCGTATTCTCGGAAAAAATTGGAAGCAACTTTCGCACAACAACTGGGATGACAACTGAATTACTCAAAACTATTTGCGGAATATTTCTTTCTCCGAGATTAAACTACAGTGACCTCAGTCCGTGTTATATACACTGGTGATATGATCGAGGTTGCTTTTAGGAGGGAATCCTTTAGGACCGTCCCGATGAAGGTTTTAAACCAAAAGAGCGAGGATTTCATCCAGGTCTAAGGATGAGTAAGCTGATTCTGCAATCACCTTTCACCAGGGTAGCGTCTCATATTCTATCCTTAGGTAGTCAACTGTCTTCTCTATTATTGGGGTCCTGATTACGGGAAATGGGCACTTGATGAAGTATCGTTACAGAAACTACCTTAGATGATAGTGTTAGAGGTTGAAACCTACAGAATAAACATTGTTTAGCTGTGGCAAATAGTAAAAATTAAACTCATTTATCATAACGTTGCGTTTCTCACACTACAAACAGAACATAAGTAGGACATTCAGATCGTTCTTACAGATGGTATAGTTTCCTTGCTTCAATATTAAAATAATCAAGTAGCATTTTTGAAACTCGTTTTAGAATAATCGTGAATTTCTCATCATTATCTAATGGTTATCGAGTGGATCTTTACGTAATCATCATATTATTTAAGAAAAGTTATGTAACAAAACCTATTCATTTTAAATATAAGATTCTGTTTTTACGTGTATTACTCGTTGGTATTAACTTATCTCTCTGTTATGTAACGTTCTAATACTCATTTTTAAATACTAGTGGGGAATAAATTAATTTTGATCAATAAGTGCATTTGTATGCAAAGGCAACTTGCATGTTGTTGCAAACAACGATAATGTATAACATTACTCTAAATTCTTGTATCAATGTTCGTAATTTATATCAATGTAAAGTGTTTCAAAATAACAAGCGCTTTACTTCTAATTGGACGCTGAAGTTTATTATCACTTATACAGTATAAAGTAGTTGGACAAGTAATTATTATCTTTTTGACGTAAAACTTAAATGAAAGTTAGTTGTCAGTATAAACGATGTCTTTAAGTACAGAACTGGTAGCGTGCACTGTTGTGTAAAATTTTAAAAAACCTAAAAAGGGGAAAATGTTTATATTGAAAATCAAATAAATATATACATTTTCAGATCAAGAAATATGAAGATAATAAGGAACAATATTTTCTTTACTTTGGTTACATTTTCTTGAGGAAATAAAACAAAATATAATAAATAGGACTAAAGAACATAATACATATAAAACATCAATACCTATACACCTATGAATGCTATGTACTTATAAAATATTTAAATATATGTATACTATATATTTAAATATTTGTTTCGTTGAGATGGAACCAACCACGTGAAGTAAAAATCTCCACCATTACTTGGAAGCAGCATAAGATCGGAAATAAAATTTGACAATGAATTATTTGTTAGTTAAGTTTGACTATGTTTCTAAAAATTTGATACCACTTAAACAAATCTGCTATGTTTATAAGTAATTAAGAAGTGGCAAATTAAACGAGTGTATTTTATAAGTGTAGAGACTTTTTTAGGTTTTATAGAAACACAACAATTTGGATTTGTTAGTGTTTATTAAGGTTTATTTTAAAATAACATATTTTTAATTCCAACACTATGAAAAGTACGGTTGGATTTTTGGACGTTGGAATAAAACTATTTGATTTACAAAATCAATTTTAATACATAAAGTTTAAAACAATACTGTAAAAATAAACAAAACACTATTAAATGTAATGGTATATGAAATTTAAAGGGATTAGACGTAACGATATACGGTATATATCCAATTACCATTCGACAGATGAGCTGTTGATCGCATGGTTAAGATTTTATACGGTTTGAGCCTGATATCCGGAAGATCTTAAAGCTGGCTGTACCTTCGAAAAAATTATTGCACTGCGGGAAAATTTTACGACTGCAGCAATTAAATATTATTTTGGAGGAAAAGGAGTTTAGTTGAATATTCATGTAATATAAACTAGGATTAATTGCGCTTGTATAAGTTTACTTGAACAAAAATTCATAAGAAATAATATTAAAAGAACTATTTTGATGTAGCAAAACACATTTCTAATTGAATTAGAGCCATCCTAATTGTAAATTTATGACTAGGAACGAGTTTCAGGAGACTTTTTGAAAATAATTAATGCACTAAAAAATCCACTTACTTACGATGGTCTAGAGGTAAAATCCAACTTGCAATGTATAAACACATAACCTGAGTATCCTTGAAATCGATAGATAATGTTTTTTATAATGCAAATGTTTACGGATATTGAAAGGTATATTTCTGTATTATAAATTACTTGAGTCATGTCTTACCATATTTTGGAAACATACGGAAATTTTTATATGTAAATAACAACAGCGTTAAAAAGTTCTTTCCATGTATATTCTATATCACACACTATAGCCTAATACGGACAACAAATCTTTCGAAATATGTATTATTCGACGCGTTTGGCACATAATATAACGTAATAATAATCAGATAATAAGAGTTGGTAAAAGTTTTTGTGTGTTGGTTGGATGAAGTTTAGTAAAACACGTCACCAAAAAACATTTAGTTTAGTATAGAAATAAAAAGAAATGCAACAGGTGGGTACATACCCAACGGTAATATGTATTAAAATTATATATTTACATAGAAACTACAAGGGAAATGTATGAGATTTCTTTAAAATTTTGGTGGACAGTTCAGATTTATTTTTCAAAAGGTCAACTCGCAGTAAGTCGGAGAACCACCACCAGGAACAGGATGCGGTGCCCAGGAGCAGGACAGGACCAGGAGCTAGGTTAAGTGACCTAGCTCAAGGATGAGTTATTCACTTGTATCACTTAGAAATAACAATATCTACTCTCACTATCTCCTCTTTACACAAAGCAGTATATTTCATATTTTTAGCGAATATTAATTACAGGAAAAACACTGGAACAGTTCATATGTAATTATAACGTGATCACAAAGTATACATATGACCATTATATATATATATATATATATATATATATATATATTTTAATGTTAAATTAATTATTTCAGATTCTTTTCCTTTTTATGTGCTATAGATATAGTACTTAACAAATTCCCTTTGTTCGTTTTATGTAGAAGCTGTTAAACGTTTGTTTTAGACTATTTTTATCATTCTGTACCCAAAGCGTAGAGGGAGGACACACTTTATATTTATTCCATGGAACTAAATCATGCATATTTTATATATTACCATATACACCATACCCTACGACAGAAATGAAATTTAAATTATATTAATGTAATAAAATTAACTAAAACTCTTTTAAAATCTTTTTATTACATACACATGTTTCGGTTTTTTAACCATCATCATTGTACATTAACCTCTAAATAGATGAATAAATAAACAATTATATATACAACATGTGCACCTTTTAAACATATGTTAAATTTAAATGACACAGTTATAATTTTCTTATTAGTATTCTGTATTTAATATTTAATTTTTTTTCAAAAATTGGATTCGTCTTAATTTTCAGATTACTATTTAAAACTTTATGAGGATCTTTATTATAATTTAGATAGATATGTAATTCTTGTTTTCTGTTTACTTTCTCTCCGTTCCTTTCGATATCTAAAATTTCCATATTCTTTTCAATATTTGTGTAGTTATGGTCAGTCTCCAATAAGTGTTCAGCCTATATATATCAACATTAATATATATAGATAACCCTATAAGTGGAGTTTAATAACATAAGAAATTTCAATTATATTGACGTGACAACTTCTTAAATTAGGTTGCGGCTCGGAGTCACTCATGAAAAAGTGTAACGCCTGGTAACGTTACGATGCCCGTCCAGTGGGTCCGCCGCACGGGATCCGCACGGGATTAAAGCAGATAACTGTTGGTCCGCCGCACGGGATAAAGCAGATAACTATGTTTATTCGTGAAAATGTGGAGTGCTTAGATTCGTCATTTACAACAACTACAACAATAAAGGTAAATAATTGTACACTGATATTTCATTATCATAAACTA